>NC_048583.1:25392916-25637916 GCF_013265735.2 Oncorhynchus mykiss | reverse complement strand
AGACTCTTAATATGTATGTTTTCCTGAAGTTATATGCAAACTGAATGTATCTCATGAACGCTTTAAAAATGAGGATCTCAATGAACTAAGGTAATCTCCGTAGCAAGACTCCTTGGTCATAACATAGCTCCCACTGGGCACACACTGGTTGAATCAACGTTGTTTCCACGTGATTTGAATGAAATCACGTGGATCCAATGTGGAATAGACGTTGAATTGGAATCTGAGAGCTGAACTTCATTGCGAAGGCATTTTTACCCACACGTTTAATAATCATGTGAACGTCATTCAGCTACAGAGTGGTGTACAGTGAGATATTATTCTTGTGGGCGCAAATCATTGCATCATAAAAGGTGTGGAACGTTAAGTGGAACATTAATATTGGCATGAGGGTAAAATATCCCTTCCCGGAGTGAGATAGAAAGTAACTAGCGAATGCCTGAGAAGCACTCGGAAGAGAGACACAGGCGCTCTTATCTTGTAAAAACAGACAGCACTGTAGACAGCAGAGGAGGAAGAGGACACTGACAGATTTCACCTATAACAGTGTGTCTGAAGCTGGTGCTTGATTTCTTGATTCCCTTGTGTAGTGCAGAGGAAGCTACAGAAAGCTGGGAGTGTGTTCATATTCTACTTGGAAGGAGAACCATAGAGAAAAGCATAAGGTGGAAACGATTCATCATAATGCCACATTTTGGGGTTATATATATTTCCATACTATGAGGTTGAAATAATATTGTGAAACTGTGAAAATGATAATACCCTTTTAGTGTGAATTGACCACCTGAAGTTTCAGCCTGTTTAGGTGGGCTGGAGTTTTGAACTGCCAGGTGACATCACCAGACGACAACTAGACCAATACGAAAGAGAGTTCCAAACCTCTCTGCCATTACCATCACCTTTTCTGTTTTCCCCTCCACACTCAGACCACTGCCAGGCAGTCCTGGGAAAATTCTTGATTGAGAAATCGCTCTTTGCTAAGAAGCTATTTTTGTTAATTTTTGACAATTTCAATTGAAAACAACCACAAAAAGGTACGTAATTGCTTCCCAGAAATGATTTCATACTGTGATCAAAATGACTGTATTGGACCTTTAAATAAGTATGCTTCCTGATTCATATCGAAAATCACATGTGGGACACAATCTATCGTAATGCCAAATTATAGAGTTAAATACGTATGCTTTCTTATTTATATTCATATAGAAAAGCATATGTCGGCAACGATCCATAATGATTCCCAACAATAGGGTTAAATAAGTACGCTTCTGATTTATCAACATTCTATACTTACCTAAGGTGCATAAACATTAAAACCTATTATTAACTTAAGTGGATAATTACTCTAATTGTGGCCTACCTGTTTTAATTTAGACCAGAACTTAGTGAATGTTCTTCACTTACTGCCACGTGAGAGTTGAGTGTCCACCTCAGTGTCTAGCTGATGTAGAACTACTCCAACCCCTAGCAGAGCCTTAGGAGTCCTGGGTCCTTAGTCCAGATCCACCTCTCTGACACCTCTGTGAGCTGGGCCATGGTCAGAGAAGCGTGTTGTCTGGTCCATGTCTATCACCAGGGATTTACTACCTGTCTCTCCTGCTTCAGGGCACACTCTGCTAACATGGGGCTGGCTAGCCATAGAGAGGCTCATTGAATTGGGCGTTAAGAAAGACGTGACTACCGTAACACGTTTGATCCACTGACTACAAACAGAATACAGAGACAGTGATTGGCTCGGAAGAATCAGAGGGATCAGTGTGAGGTTCAAAAAGATCAATCCTACTGTATGTTTTACACATCAGCTTATGGTTTCACTGGTCATTTTATACTTGCTATTCTCTTCAATCCTATGCAAAAGAATAAAACATATACCATATACTCACCTTTGCGCTAACATGCATACTGTATAAGAAATCAGAGGCTATTGATATTTCATAAAGACTATGCTTATTTGAAGTGGTAAATATAGAGGTTCTGGTGAAAATGATAGTGGTTTTAAACTGTGGCTGTGCCATTACTTGATTATGTGTAATCACCCTCTTCACAGTGATGATGTAGGGTAATTCAGGTGGGTTTACTCTCCCTGACTGACATCACACTCACAATCTACAACTAGAAACCTGGAAGAGTGGACATGTTGTGAATCCCAGAGTTGCCCCAGACTCTTTCATTAATAACAGGTGATACCTGGGCGATATACTGTTGAAGTCGGAAGTTTAAATACACCTTAGCCAAATACATTTAAACTCAGTTTTTCACAATTCCTGACATTTAATCCTGGTTGAAATTCCCTGTCTTAGGTCAGTTAGGATCACCACTTAATTTTTTAGAATGTGAAATGTCAGAATAATAGTAGAGAGAATTATTTATTTAAGCTTTTAATTATTTCATCACATTCCCAGTGGGTCAAAAGTTTACACACACTCAATTAGCAATTGGTAGCATTGCATTTACATTGTTTAACTTGGGTCAAACATTTCAGGTAGCCTTCCACAAGCTTCCCACAATAAGTTGGGTGAATTTTGGCCCATTCCTCCTGACAGAGCTGGTGTAACTAAGTCAGGTTTGTAGGCCTCCTTGCTCGCATACGCTTTTTCAGGTCTGTCCAAAAATGTTCTATAGGGTTGAGGTCAGGGCTTTGTGATGGCCACTTGACTACCTTGACTATGTTGTCCTTAAGCCATTTTTCCACAAGTTTGGAAGTATGCTTGGGGTCATTGTCCATTTGGAAGACACATTTGCGACCAAGCTTTATATTCCTGACTGATGTCTTGAGATGTTGCTTCAATATATCCATGTAATATTCCTCCCTCATGATGCCATCTATTTTGTGAAGTGCACCAGTCCCTCCAGCAGCAAAGCACCCCCACAACACGATTCTGCCACCCCCGTGCTTCACGGTTGGGATGGTGTTCTTCGACTTGCAAGCCTCACGCTTTTTCCTCCTAACATAACGATGGCCATTATGGCCAAACAGTTCTATTTTTGTTTCATCAGACCAGAGGACATTTCTCCAAAAAGTACGATCTTTGTCCCCATGTGCAGTTGCAAACCTTAGTCTGGCTTTTTTATGGCGGTTTTGGAGCAGTGTCTTCTTCCTTGCTGAGCGGCCTTTCAGGTTATGTCGATCTAGGACTTGTTTTACCGTGGATATAGATACTTTTGTACTTGTTTCCTCCAGCATCTTAACAAGGTCCTTTGCTGTTGTTCTGGGACTGATTTGCACTTTTCGCACCAAAGTACGTTCATATCTAAGAGACAGAACTTGTCTCCTTCCTGAGCGGTATGATGGCTGCATGGTCCCATGGTGTTTATAGTTGCGTACTATTGTTTGTACAGATGAACGTGGTACCTTCAGGCTTTTGGAAATTACTCCCAAGGATGAACCAGACTTGTGGAGATCTCCAATTTGTTTCCTGAGGTCTTGGCTGATTTCTTTTGATTTTCCCATGATGTCAAGCAAAGAGGCACTGAGGTGACATCATTTTCTGGAATTTTCCAAGTTGTTTAAAGGCACAGTCAACTTAGTGTATGTAAACTTCTGACCCACTGGAATTGTGATACAGTGAATTAGAAGTGAAATGATCTGTCTGTAAACAATTGTTGGAAAAATTACTTGTGTCATGCACAAAGTAGATGTCCTAACTGACTTGCCAAAACTATAGTTTGTCAATAAGACAATTGTGGAGTGTTGAAAAATGAGTTTTAATGACTCCAACCTAAGTGTCTGTAAACTTTTGACTGCAACTGTATATATATATATATAAAATGAGTTTAAAAACAATGATTGATACGCAGTTTAAACTTCTTGAATTCAATCATTATTGGGTTCAAATACACATTTAGATTTGTGAACAGCCATCCACAACAACCACAATCCGTAAGGCAAACAGCTAAATGAGAGAGCAGCAGTGTGATTCACATCAATGCTCTATGTAGATATCAATAATAAGTGATATCCATATCGCCGTAGACTACACCACTACTGTCATCCTTACCTCCAAGCGTTTATTGAAGTTGGATCTTTGAATGCCGACAGCAGTCGCAGCATTGGAAGACACAGCTTGGACTGTAACCTACAAAAGCCTATTCCTGCTCTTTTCTTGCGATCCATCAAACACATTTGGTGTGTCATCATAGTGGTCTCTGACTTGTGATCATTCTTGCTCAGGTGGAACAAACTTAAACTTGCGCCTTTTTCAATGCTGATTTGAATGTCAAGAAAACAGAGAATTCTCAAAGATTTTTTTCTCGCAAACTTAGTTTCTGAATTGAAAAGTAATCCTCAAAGTAATCATCTAGTTTTTAAAAAGTATCTGTAATCTGCTGACAATATATTTGCTAGTAACGTAACAGATTAGTTACCATTTTTTTGTAATCACTTACATGTACTGGATTACATGTAATCCAATACTCCACAACCCTGCGCACACAATATCATAAGGTAAGATTCAGCATAGAGTTTGCTTTAAGGCTGTCTAATTAAGTTTCTGTCCGCGGTCTTTTCACAGCTCTACCTCGTCAAAAATATGTCTGTAAACAAAAACAGGCTCTTCTAATTTTAAAGCGATGCATTTCAAATGTTGAACAATTAAATTCCGGTGTTGGCAGCTACATTAACACTGACAAATTCGCTGGCTTAGCAGTTTAGAGTTGTGAAAACATGATTAATTTGAATGCCAGTGGAAAATCACTGTTGACTTTAAAGCATATTTTTTTACTTTTCCTTTTGAAAAACAATATCCCACCTATAAATACACATACTTAAGGGTAAAAAAATGATCTTTTGAGCAAAATGGTGTTTTTTTAGACACAAGTGCAAACTTCACGGAGTAGGCCATTCAAGGAGTTGGTCTGATGGCGCCCTCTGATCTCATCGGCCTCCCCCTTGCTTGAGGAACAATAAAGGATCGATAGAGAACTAAATATGACGACCCCCCCACACACACACTTGTGCAATGTCAGAGGACACCTGGACCACCTACTGAGATTAAGCCTTTTGATAAGTAAATCAGGTGATAAATGAGCTGAAAAGGAGACTGGAGTAGAACTTTAAGACCGATGCCAAGGAATTTCTTGGCTGTAAGCAGTGTCACATTTCCAAGTTGACATTTATTTGAATTAATCTTGTCCTGGAAGCAGAGCTGAGCGATAAAAAAATTGGCTATATATCATCAACATTTAGGGGAAAAAATGGGTTTTTGGTCTTAATTTAAGGTTAAGGTTAGGCATATGGTTATCAGTGTGGGTTAAAGTTATGGTTAAGGTTTAAAATACGATTATATGACTTTGTGGCTGTGCCAACTAGTGACTACATTGCAGAGCTGCCTCTGGTACATGAGTCATCCCAATAAATGCCAACCTGCGTTACATTCCTTGTCAAACGCCATCTTCGATTGCTGCAGTTGAATGGCTGGGCGGTTGCATCCTCTGTCTTCACTTCGCCGCCTGTCTGTCTGACAGAAGTTTGTTCAGCAGTGTATCTGTGTTTCCACTATGCTGGAATCTTTGGATCAGCGGGCTAACATAGTCATTCGGTGCATAGACTACCCAGGTTCAAAGTATACGTATAGTAGGCTTATAGTAACTGGCTAGTTTTATAAGTATACTGTAAAATAGATCATGATTGCCGGAAAGATACAGACTTTCCTTAGCTCAGCCCTTACTCCTGTTATAAAAACATGTCAATGAACAGGGAGGTGAGGCTTGTCTGAAACACTGCCATTTATAAAGAGACTCATCTAAAAACCTATATTTTTGGTGGATAGATGTACGAGTTACAGAGCTAATAAGTTCCCTGGAGAGAGTTTGCACTTTCCTATTTGATAAGTTCACCTTCTTGTCTTTTAAAGTGAAATACGTACACTGTAATTGTTTATAACCCTCAAAGAGACGTCTGAACCCGAGTGCATTTGACACTGTTTTGGTGGTTGAGTGAAATGTCTAATGTTATTATTAACGTAGATAATCATATGAATGCTTCTTTCACCACACTGCATGATGTTACTGTTGTCTTCAGTCAACAGACTGTGCTACAAATGAACACTACCATGACGTTATCATTGGAATAACAGGTTTAGAGTTTGATGGTATTTAATCTCCCTATACTGTCAATGAATCAAATGTATGAAATTAGTTTAAAATGTATGTTATTATTAGCACCAGTGTTATCCGTCTTATGGAATTCCTTTAAGGGAAAGGGGGGCATATCCAACAGTTTTACAGAGAACAGAATCACATGACAACACCTCCAGACAGAAACACAGACAAACGGACAGACAAACAGACAAAAACAGACAGACCAAAAACAGACAAGTGCAGAACAGAGAGAGAGAAAGAGAAAGAGAAAGAGAGAGCGAGAGAGAGAGAGAGAAACGATGTCGCAACAGGCAATGTCGCTAAGACCGTAAAGATGGGTGCGGAACTCAAAGTGACCAGAAGACAAACCAGCCCAGTTAGCCTAAATGCAGGGTTAAGGGGGTCCATGCTTTGAAGGGATGGAGGTCACCAGGTGGTGACCAGGAAGAGAATGGGTTGATGTTGAGTTAGCCACTACTGTTAATTCATGCCACAAAATGACTGCTGGAGAGCAACTCAAAAGAGAAAAACAGATATACTTTTGTGGCAATAAAATTATTTTTATGCCATCTGCATTGAAATAAATTTAAAGGCAGAACGGCTTGGCAAGGGAGGGGAGAGGAGAGGAAGGGAGGGAGGAGTGAAGGGAGGGACAGGGGCTAGGAAGATATCATTCTTCATACACAACTGTCTTTTGTTACATATTACGGTTGCCTGCTTGAGGCCATAAAAGTTGATGGCAAGAAAATACTTTGTTGCCTTTTATCATCAAAAAATTGAAATGTTTTCTCCAAAAAGCCTCATGGCACAAATGCTCGAAAAGAGATGAGGGAAAAATTGTTTTTAACCACCAAAAATTCATGCTGCACATGATGAGGCGAGACAACAGGAATGTCGTATTTCGGATAATTGGCAGATAGATGAAGACAATGACTCAAAAACAAAACAAACAAACCGAAACACAAGAGACCTGAACATACAAGACGGCAAATAAAACTATAAAAAAATAAGAAAAAAAACACACATGCTTCACTCACAAAAAACACCAACGACGACAACCCCAAGCATAAAATAAATATCGAGACCACGGGCATGTAGCATGCAGCTGTCCACGTCAACTGATGTCGGGGTTAGAATGGTGTGAATTTCTGTGTAAACATATGATTGGATGACTGGGGCCCTGACGATATCTGTCTTCAGAAATCCGGGGAGCTCATAGGGCTACAGTACAGAGCAGACCTGGGCTCTTTTACACTGCTATCTCTTCCAGGAACTTTGGGAGGACTTGGGATTGACCTTTTACAGGATGATGATCAGCTAGTCCTGATAACAGCACAGGCTGAGACATGTGAACCCTCTGTCAGTTGTTTGTCATGTGACCAGGTGCTGTAGGCCTACCTGAGATACATTAAGGAACTATTCAATCAAAAACATTATATGGAGTAGTTAAAACGCTTCACGAAAGTCACTGCAGTACATTGTCTGCGTCTGAAATGTATTCTACCTCTGCCGCATTTCGAGTTTCTTTACTTCTTATTTGCCTCATTCAGAGCCACAAATAAAAGCAATTATAAAGGACTTGAGGTTGGTGTCCCTGCCATACTAAACAGCCAATGTGCTTTGATTGATGTTAGTAGAGGTCTTTTTATGTTTCACCTCATTAACGGACTGCCATAATGTGACAAGGTTTGTATGTTTTTTTAAAGCATAATATCTGAGCACTAAATATGCTAATTCTCAGTCTCTTTAACACCAATGATTGAATTTGCAGGAGGTAATGTAAAGGATAGTGTGAAAGCTAATATGTAATGGACCATTACTGAATGTTTATCACAGGAAAGAAAATCACACCCAGTTTGCTTGGCTCAAAAAGGCTGAGTCATTCATGTAAATAACTGAAGCTATAAGAACATTTTGACTGACTACCTGGCTTATATCTGTAGAGTACCAATATAAACTGTCGAAACTTATCAAAGTCAATAGTTTTCATTTTTATTTGGGAAGTAAACATTTTAGGCTAAATTGTTGTTTTGGTACACACAGTTCCATGACTGACAGCTGGTTAGTGATATTTTATTCAAACAAGAAAAAGCAATTCCCAAGTTCTCTCAAAAAGCTTAGAGGAATATGACTTGGAACTTATAAGTTAGCTCAATATTCTATTTTTCATATTTGGGTTGGAAAAAGACAGCAGGATAACATGTTCACCTTGAAGCAAAACTATATAAAAAATGAATTAATTAAAAAAATCGTACACAGAAATTCGATGATATCTGTTCTATATTAAAAAATGTTTTAACAAGGCACTCCTCTAAATATGGAAGAAACAAAAATGAAAAACGAACAAACATTAAAAAAAAAACACTATTTCAATTCCTGCTAGATATCACAGTAATTTCGCTGAAAGCAAATCTTCAAGAGAATCTCAAAATGTATCATGAGTCAAAATGCAAGTCAGTACAGTACCACATGGCAAGAGCGCTGGACCCAAACACGGTATGATACATTTTGAAGCATCAATGGCACATGGCACATCTCCATACTAATTTTGTATCTTTATATTAAAGTATTTACATTTTTCTCTCTCATTCAACGCTGAGAGGACAAAATTTGTATGTGTTTAGGTGACCATGTTTAGATGACCATGTTAACCACTTCAGAGGACCCCATGGGCATGTGTAACTCATAAATCAATGATGTTTTGTATTGATTTTTGAAGCAACATAATTGTTTTATAAAGTGGATAGTCCTTCATGACAGATTTGACTATTTTCCACCTTGGTATATATATATATGTGTGTGTTTTATGTCATTTAGTCAGATTTCTTAACAAATCTCCAGTCTTACCCAATATTCTGTCTAAGTGTTGAATGATTTGTCTTGTTTTGTTATATTTCACTACATTTAGTTTCTATTTTTGGAAGTTACACTTTGTGTGTCCATGGGGCTGTGATGCTTAGAGGATGCAGTGCTTCATCCTCAGGTGTGTATGGAGTGAAAGAGCAGGGTGAGAGCAAGCAGAGGTAAACTAACCTAGCCCACCTGCATGGCCAGAGTCGCACTCCTCCAGGTCCTCGTCATCACTCGAACACTCTGCCGACGACACGATGTCATCCGTTGTCTGCTTCATGGGCCAAACGTGTCAAGAACAGACAAAGGAAAAAAAAGAAACAAAGACAAACCGATACATACACAGGGACACACACAGACACAGACAGGAAAAGGACACAAACACACAGACAAGAAGATCATTACTTCCAATGTTCAGCTTTTTTCCAATGTCAGAGAACACTATACAGTAATTGAAGATGCGACATTTCATAAACAATCTTTAATGTTCTATTGCCTTACAGCAAAAGCTTTGGAATGAGAGGGGAAATTACACAAAGGTATTTTACATTCCACTTGCTTCCTTGAGTTCATATCCGGGCAAAGTAGAAAAAGAAAATCCAAACTCCTCTCTGAAATGAACGCATTATACTGTACAGTAGTTCATTTCAGTCAAACTCCTCTCTGAAATGAACGCATTATACTGTACAGTAGTTCATTTCAGGCAAAGTAGAAAAACAAAAGTCAAACTCCTCTGTGAATTGTATTATTGCATTATAGCTCTGATCTGGGCAGCGGCCAGCTTTCCATCTTTTACTCTTTACTGCATGGGCAGTCGGGTAATTGAAAAACTTCTGCCGTGTTTATCAAAGCCTTTCTTTCAAACGGCTGCCATAATATTTCCCCGGCGACGTCTCCTCATCGCGGTTGTTAACTCGGCCCAATTTCTCACCCCTGTCTCCTCTATCTTCCCCTCTCAATAGTTTGCATGGATTTTCATTACTATAGATCATGGCTATCGAGCGGGGCAGCTCGATCGTAGCGGCCCGATCATTGACAATCTCCTGCACCTCCACCTCTGATTTATCTCTCCTCTCCCTCCCTCGCTCGGGCCGCACTCGTTTTTCAACCCCAGCGTTTGGCATGTCTTTATTAGTAGGAGATTAGGAGGGGGATAAAATAAACGTTGTCATGGAGCAGCTTTATGAAATTATAAATATCAGGGGGAGTAATGGAGTCATCAGGGGTTGGACAGACCAACAGCACCGTAAATACTGTTGGGGCTGATGGGACTGTAAAACACACACACACACGCACCCAAGCATGCACACACACACACCCGCAGAGGAAGGCCCTAAAAATGGTCAAAGCCTCTAGCCACCCAAGTCATAAATGTTTTCTCTGCTACCGCACGGCAAGTGGTACCTGCGAGCCAAGTCCAGGACCAAAACGCTTCTGAACAGCTTCTACCCCCAAGTCATAAGACTGATGAACAGTTGATCAAATGGCTATCCGGACTATTTACATTGACCCCCTTTTTTTGCACTGGCTCTATGCACACTCACCGGACTACCCACACACTCACACATACTACACATATACTACACACTCACACAACACACTTTCACACACTTCACATACGCTGCTGCCACTCTGTTTATTATACTGAACGAAAATGTAAACACAACATGAAACAATTTCAAAGATTTTACTGAGTTACAGTTATCATATCAGGAAATCAGGTGCTGGGCTGATCTGCGGTTGTGAGGCTGGTCGGGCGTACTGCCAAATTCTCTAAAACAAGCCTTGGAGGGCATAAAGAAATGAACATTCAATTCTCTGGCAACAGCTGTGGTGGACATTCCTGCAGTCAGCATGCCAATTGCACACTCCCTCAAAACATTTGTGTCATCGTATTGTGTGACAAAACTGCACATTTTAGAGTGGTCTTTTATTGTCCCCAGCACAAGGTGCACCTGTGTAATGATCATGCAGTTTAATCAGCTTCTTGATATGCCACACCTGTCAGGTGGATGGATTATCTTGGCAAAGGAGAAATGCTCACTAACAGGGATGTAAACAAAATTGTGCACCAGATTTGAGAGAAACCAGATTTGTGCATATGGAACATTTCTGGGATTTTTAATTTCAGCTCATGAAACATGGGACCAACACTTTACATCATGCGTTTATATTTTTTACTCAGTATACCTATCCTGACTGCCTTGTCACTTTTACTCCTACTTACATGTATGTACATATTACCTCAACTACCTCTTACCCCCTGCACATTGACTCAGTACCGGCATTCCTTATATATAGATTCGTTATTGTTGTTGTGCTCGTAAGTAAGCATTTCACAGTAAAGTCTACACCTGTTGTATTCGGCGCATGTGACAAAAGTACAATTTGAGATTTTTTTTGACACAGACCCACACTAGGAGTATGAAATCTACACCTGACCAGAGAGAGGGTGGGTGTGTGGTGGGGAGAAACCCACGCACACACTCACACTCACACACATTAAAACAGTTTATAGTGGAGTAAAAATAATTCAAATGCACAAAGATGAATAAGCAGGCATCGGGGGCATCCACACTGGAGCGCTGTAAAATATGGCCCGGCGGTAAATATGAAATTATTCATTGAATTTATATTTAGTGTGGAAAAAGACTGCTTGCCGTCTTTCAGAGGGAGGAGATCGCAGATGCGAAAAGCAATGAGAAAAGTAATTGACTGATTCCTAGGAAAAATGGGAAATGATCTCCGATTTCGCAGTCAAATGGCTGAGAATGACAGTGCTTAATGTCATAAACAACCCAACGCCTGGCTCCCTCCATCCCCTTTCACGGTGTTAAGAGTAATGCCAAAGCTGTCTGCGAGCTTACTTATGTACACCACTGCATATAGCGATATTTCTCTTAGACACATTAGTCTGAAGCCAAAATCAATGGAGTCTGTAACTGTAGAATTACACCTCTTATCTAGGAGTGTAAGTGAATCCAGCCATGGCTTGCAATGGTATTCTATTTTGGTATGTGTCAGCGTTAGAACACACGCACGCACACACATCCCTTCTGGGTAAACCGGTGGGAAAATCGACAAATATACATGTGCCCTAGGCGGCTGTGTCCCACTGGCGTCAGGTTTACCATATCCCTCATTAGAGAAGAATGGTGCCAAGAGTCCTGGCTGAACCACAACATGTCACCACAATGTAGGTTACCAAATGTTCCCAAAAATACACATTATACTTTTTTTGTAACTATTTCGTAATGCCTACTATATAAGTACTGGATGCATTTCTTTAATTGTATTATCATTATTACAATACATTATGGTTGATTTGTCCAGAGGGGGGTGACAAAAGACAAGAAGGGATATTTCTCATTCCCTCTCCAATGTCACCTAAGAGATGTACATACCCATCTCTTCACTCTCACTGCTGTGTGACAACATGTTAGCTGCCAATGTACTGTCTCCTATATTTCATATTTGAAAGGATGAAGAAGGGATGGAGAAAATAGCCTAATCCCTGCTATAACAACGTGCAAATATATCTCGACATGGTATAAGTCTTCTATCAGTCTCATATGCTGGCTCAATCCTTTCACTCAGTCCATCCCAGGTCTGACAGAGAGGGAGAACTCCGTATTGAACCTCTGTAGAAGATTAGCTCTATTCTGATGTGTCCTCAAGCCTTAAAGGAGAGCAGGCTTCACACTGGCCCACTGATAAGCAAATCCACACAAATCCTTTTCAATTTATTTCAAGTCTCCAGGAAATTAAGCATTTTTCAGAGCGCAAACATCTCATATCAAGATGAATCTGTCTATTGATTTCACGCAACATTTGTCCCTTTGAAGCGGAGGTGAGCTTCGGATGTCAGTCTGTCTGTGTGTCTGAATGTATGTATGCACAGTATGTCCATCTACAGCACAGGATAATATAACTACTTGAAAACCTGCACTAGAAAAGCCAACAAGGAAGGAAGAAATTAAGGAATTAAGGAAAGAAGAAAATAATGAAGGAAGGAATGAAGGAAATAAGAAAGGAAGGAAGGAATTAAGGAAGGAAGAAAGGAAGGAAATAAGGTGTGTCTTAAGAGTATCAGATCAGTATATCGCTGTACTAAACATACAGCGTTTGGTGGCTCACAATCTTAGTGATAAAAAAACCACAGCTTGAATCGATAAATCAATGTGTGCACCAGGGATGGGTAGGTTACCTTCTAAATGTAATCCATTACAGTTATAAATTACCTGTCCAAAATGGTAATCAGTCAAGTAACTTTTGGATTACCCAAACTCGGTAACGTAATCTGATTACATTCCGTTGCTTTTAGATTACTTTAACCTTAAGAGGCATTAGAAGAAGACAAAAATATATGTTACCAATTGAACAACATCCATTGCTGGATAAATCAATGTTAAAGTTTACATAGCTGGCCATATTTTACTTCATGGGTTGGTTATGTAGGCTTCTTATAACCCATTGCTTTCTACTGCATATAATAATACAATTAAATTATATCTTTACATTAAAAACCAAGGTCTATCAGAATTCCAGTCATAATAAATGTTATACCCCTTGATCTTCAAGAATAGGATGTGGAAATATGGAAGTATAGATTAGCCATGACCCCAAAACGAAGGACTTATTAGCCAGCCACTATGTTGTTTATGATTACTTTGTTGTCATGGAGGACTGATTGGGCTTGTTGATTCGAGTTGAAAAATAAATGCTGCGCCCATGGAATGGCATGCTTTGCCAAGAGTGTGCAAAGCTTTCATCGAGGCAAAGGTCGGCTACTTTGATGAATCTAAAATCTAAAATCTATTTTGATTTGTTTAACACTTTTTTTGTTACTAGATGATTCCTTATGTGTTATTTCATAGTTTTGATGTATTCACTATTATTTTACAATTAAGAAAATAGTAAAAATAAAGAAAAACCTTTGACTGGTACTGTATATATAATTTCTAAGTAAAAAAACAGATTGCCGCTTTAAGTCTATCAAAAGTGTGCAAGTTAGGCCTCCCGAGTGGTGCAGTGGTCTAAGGCCACAAGAGACCCTGGTTCAAGTCCAGGCTCTGCCGCGACTGGGAGACCCATGGGGCGGTAAACAATCAGCCCAGCGTCGCCCGGGTTCGAGGATGGTTTATTCGGCAAGGATGTTCTTGTCCCATTGCACAGTAGCGACTCCTATGGTGGGTTGGGTGCAATGCAAGCTGATGTGGTTGCCAGGTGCACAGTGTTTCCTCCGGCACGTTGGTGCGGCTGGCTTCTGTCAAGAAGCAGTGCGGCTTGGCTGGGTGGTGTTTTGGAGGACGCACGGCTATGGACTCTCCCGAGTGATGGGACAAGACCGTAACTACCAATTGAATACCACGAAATTGGGGAGAAAAAGGGGTAAAACATAGACAGTTGAAGTCGGACGTTTAGCCAAGTACATTTATACTCACAATTCCTGACATTTAATCCTAGTAACAATTCCCTGTCTTAGGTCAGTTAGGATCACCCCATCATTTTAATAATGTGAATGACAGAATAATAGTAGAGAGAATGATTTATTTCAGCTTTTATTTCTTTCATCACATTCCCAGTGGGTCAGAAGTGTACATACATTCAATTAGTATTTGGTAGAGTTGCCTTTACATTGTTTAACTTGGGTCAAACATTTTGAGTAGCTTCCCACAATAAGTTGGGTGAATTTTGGCCCATTCCTCCCGACAGAGCTGGTGTAACTTAGTCAGGTATGTAGGCAACCTTGCTCGCACACATTTTTTCAGTTCTGCCCACAAATGTCAAGGCTTTGTGATGGCCACTCAAATACCTTGACTTTTTGGTCCTTAAGCCATTTTGCCACAACTTTGGAAGTATGCTTGGGGTCATTGTCCATTTGGAAGACCCATTTTCAACCAAGCTTTACTTTAACTTCCTGACTGATGTCTTGAGATGTTGCTTCAATATATCCACAGAATTTTCAATCCTCATGATGTCATCTATTTTGTGAAGTGCACCAGTCCCTCCTGCAGCAAAGCACCCCCACAACATGATGCTGACACCCCCGTGCTTCATGGTTGGGATGGTGTTCTTCAGCTTGCAAGCCTCCCCCTTTTTCCTCCAAACATAATAACGGTCATTATGGCCGAGCAGTTACATTTTTGTTTCATCAGACCAGAGGACATTTCTCCAAAAAGTACGATCTTTGTCCCCATGTGCAGTTGCAAACCATAGTCTGACTTTTTATGGCGGTTTGGAACAGTGGCTTCTTCCTTGCTGAGCGGCCTTTCGGGTTATGTTGATCTAGGACTCGTTTTACTGTGGATATAGATAATCTTGTACCCGTTTCCTCCAGCATCTCCACAATGTTCGTTGCTGTTGTTCTGGGATTGATTTGCACTTTTCGCATCAAAGTACATTGATCTCTAGGAGACAGAACGCGTCTCCTTCCTGAGCGGTATGATGGCTGCGTGGTCCCATGGTGTTTATACTTGCATACTATTGTTTGTACAGATGATACGTGGTACCTTCAGGCATTTGGAAATTGCTCCCAAGGATGAACCAAACTTGTCTACAATTTTTTTTCTCCAACTTAGTGTATGTAAACTTCTGACCCACTGGAATTGTGATACAGTGAATTAGAAGTGAAATAATTTGTCTGTAAACAATTGTTGGAAAATTACTTGTGTCATGCACAAAGTAGATGTCCTAACTGACTTGCCAAAACTATAGTTTGTTAACAAGAAATTTGTGGAGTGGTTGAAAAACGAGTTTTAATGAATCCAACCTAAGTGTATGTAAACTTTCGACTTCAACTGTATATATATAAAATGAGTTCAAGTTTGAGCTTGTGTCCATTAGGTCTATGGATAATGTTTTTATCAGCATGAATTCGATTGAGCAATAAAAGCTCAACTTTTATTCTATAGGCTGGGATCCGCACTATGCAACTGTTGCAAGAGTTCATTTTTCACTGGCTGCCCACTGGTTTCAAAAACAATGATTGATAGGCAGTTTCAACTTCTTGAATTCAACCATTATTGGGTTCAAATACACATTTAGATTTGTGAAACGCCAACCAAAACAACCAAGCGCAAACAGTAAAATGAGAGAGCAG
The DNA here is from genome assembly GCF_013265735.2 of Oncorhynchus mykiss. Classification (NCBI taxonomy): domain Eukaryota; kingdom Metazoa; phylum Chordata; class Actinopteri; order Salmoniformes; family Salmonidae; genus Oncorhynchus; species Oncorhynchus mykiss. Next base: position 25,621,886 of record NC_048583.1, on the reverse strand, counting down.
CAGTGTGATTCACATCAATGCTCTATGTAGATATCAATAATAAGTGATATCCATATCGCCGTAGACTACATCACTACTGTCATCCTTACCTCCAAGCGTTTATTGAAGTTGGATCTTTGGATGCCGACAGCAGTCGCACCATTGGAAGACATATCTTGGACTGTAACCTACAAAAGCCTATTCCTGCTCTTTTCCCGCGGTCCATCAAACACATTTGGTGTGTCATCATAGTGGTCTCTGACTTGTGGTCGCTCAGATAGAACATATCTTGCGTCTTTTTTCAATGCTGATTTTGAATGTCATTGAGAAAACAGCGAAGTGTCAAATAATTTTTCTCTCGCAAACATCCTTTCTGAATTGAAAAGGAATCCTCAAAGTATTGATCTACGTATCGGTAATCCGATTACAATATTTTTGCTGGTAACGTAACTGATTACATGTACCGTTTTTTTGGAATCCCTTACATGTAATTGATTACATGTAATCCGTTACTCCTCAACCCTGGTGTGCACTTCCAGAGCACCAGAGAGAGAGATGTTACTGTCAGTGCTGGTGGATTACACACATTATTCAAGGAGAGTACAATACACTATTTTTGTCACCATGATAAACCTGCTTTAGAAAAGCTCTGCGCATTGAGTTTGACAAATGCACACTAAAAATATTCATATACTCACAGCTACAGAAACACTTGTTTAACTCACCAACCTAGCTACTCCTCTTAACCCCACACCCACTTTAACCTTTTACTGCAGTGGGTTAAATCAGGGTCTTATGTAGTCTTAAACAAATCTACTTTGAAACAAAAGTATACACCTCACACACATGGTTATGGGCTTAAAAAAAGAGGACACCTGTACCATGTCAGTTATAGAGTTGAAATGTATTACATTTTGAGTTTGCATCCCAATATTATACTTTACAGATATTACACAAAACAAAACCATTTGACATATAACCACCAGATTGAATTATAAAATTATGTAATATATTAATAACATTCCAATTTTCAGCAAGCTGCAACATTGAAATGTAGAAATAAACACTTTTCCATTATCAAGGTCACCCATGAGGCCAGTAGAGGGCGATATGGTCGTCTGACTGCAGGAAAGGGCGCGCACACACACACACACACACATACACATACACACACACACATACACACACACACACACACACAGACATACACACACACACACACCTCTAAGATTAGCTCATACTGCTTGCCTCCAAGCCAAGCTGCATCAAACTACAGGTCCCAATCCTGCATGTGTGTGTGTGTGTGTCTGCATACTGATGCTTTCAGGCTGTCCTCATGTTAAAGAGCCTCTAAGCTCCCGAAAGACCAGGGCCAAAACACACACACGCAAAGACACACACAAACTAAAGCCCACACACACTAAAGCCCTTCTCTAAAACCGCCCTCACTGCAACCTGGGGGACCGACAGAAAGAGGATGAAAGCTTTCTATAGCCATCTGCATGGTTACAACAGATTAAACGATGGCCGTTTGTAACGCTACTCTGACTGAATTCTCACCAATATCCCTGGGTTAACAGACAAAACCTGGAGCTGGCCTCAGTTATGCAGGCTGGCATTTATTGGGATGACTCATGTACTGGAGGCAGCTCTGCAGGGTAGTCACTAGCTGGCAGAGCCACAAAGTAATACAATCTGATTCTAACCCTAACCCTAACCTCAACCCTAACCATACTGCTAACCTTATGCCTAACCCTAACCTCAATTTAGGACCGAAAAGCACATTTCTATAGCCAATTGTGACTTTACAGCTCGCCTCATCTAGTGGAAATCGCTCAGCTCTGCCTCCAGGACTATGCATTCAACGCCTTTGTTGCCCCTGCGTAAATGGATATTTTGGCAATTTCACTAATTCCCAGTCAAATGAACTCGTGGATAAAAATTATATGTTTGAAGGAAGTTGCGGATTAGCACTAGCGCAATTGCTAACTAGCATTAGCGCAATGACTGAAAGTCTATGGGTATCTGCTAGCAAGACTTCCAGTCATTGCACTAATGCTAGTTAGCAGAGCTGTGGAATTGAGTCATATGACTTGGACTCGAGTCTGACTCACATAGAAAAGAAAATAACTAGAGACTTGACTTGGATTTGAGACTGTTGACTTGAAATCATCTGGCCAGGTTTTGTAACATTGTGTCACTCATTTTGTGGCACACAGTCTCTGTGGGTTACTCTCCACACAGCCAGACAGTATTGACCTTGCAAAAAAAGTGAAACGCACACCTGGCCCTGGCCCTGGCCATGTTTTCATCAGGTGCTCGCTCTCAGGTGCTCTCCTGAGAACTTTGGAGCAGGTTTTCATCAAGGATCTCTCTATACTTTGCTCCGTTCATCTTTCCCTCGATCCTAACTAGTTTCCTAGTCCCTGCTGCTGAAAAACATCCCCATGCTTCACCGTAGGGATGGTGCCAGGTGTCCTCCAGACGTGACACTTGGCATTCAGGCCAAAGAGTTCAATCTTTGTTTCATCAGATCCGAGAATATTGTTTCTCATGGTCTGAGAGTCCTTCAGGTGCCTTTTGGCAAACTCCAACAAGGCCTGTTACTGAGGATTGGCTTCCTTCTGGCCACTCTAACATAAAGGCCTGATTGGTGGAGTGCTGCAGAGATGGTTGTCCTTCTGGAAGGTTCTCCCATCTCCACAGTGGAACTCTGGAGCTCTGTCTGAGTGACTATCAGGTTCTTCGTCGCCTCCCTGACCATTTTACGATTGCATTACAACCAATCCTATAGCTGCATCTAAACGAGCTTCAAACGAGTTTCAATGCCATACAACACTCCTTCCGTTGCCTCCAACTGCTCTTAAACGCTAGTAAAACCAAATGCATGCTTTTCAACCATTCGCTGCCTGCACCCGCACGCCCAACTAGCATCACCACCCTGGATGGTTCCGACCTAGAATTTGTGGACATCTATAAGTACCTAGGTGTCTGGCTAGACTGTAAACTCTCCTTCTAGACTCATATCAAACATCTCCAATCCAAAATCAAATCTAGAATCGGCTTTCTATTTCGCAACAAAGCCTCCTTCACTCACGCCGCCAAACTTAACCTAGTAAAACTGACTATCCTACCAATCCTCGACTTCGGCGATGTCATCTACAAAATAGCTTCCAATACTCTACTCAGCAAACTGGATGCAGTTTATCACAGTGCCATCCGCTTTGTTACTAAAGCACCTTATACCACCCACCACTGCGACCTGTATGCTCTAGTCGGCTGGACCTCGCTACATATTCCTCACAACCATACAAACAGAAAGAACTGAACTAAATAGGGAGCTGATGTGACCAGGTGAGAAACGAACACAGGTGAAATCAACGAACAAAAATGAAAGGCAGGGCTACGTTCCAGAACACAAAGAAAAAGAACACAAGGTTGACTAAGAAAATAAAATCAGAATCTTACAGTCTGGTTTGCTTAATATAAGGAATTTTAAAAATGTACATTAATTTACATTTACATGATAATTGACAATTGAGTACTTTTTCCACCACTGTACTTAATTAAGTACATTGAAAACCAGATACCTTTCGACTTTTACTCAATAGTAATTTACTGGGTGACTTTTATTTGTACTTGAGCCCTTTTCTATGAAGTTTTACAAACATATTTCATGCAATTATACTACACTTTACATGTCTGGAGATATTATCACAATCTTTAATAGGGTCTCCAAAAATTGCATGGTAGGCCTAAGCTACTCTGGTGACACTGAACACCTCAGACAGTGAATAGTGAATATGTGCACTCACAGGGGATATGGCCAATGCTTCCCGACTGTAGGCTAGACGTTTGGGATTTACCATATGATTGCAATATAACCAATTAGATCCCAGGAACCTCCTACTGCATGTTCAACATTTCTGATTAGTCAGGGGACAATACTGGAAACAGTATTCAATCTGACAGTGGCCCAGCCAGGCCTTGTCGTGGATTCGCAGCTGAGACAGAGACACGCGCGCCCGCACGCACGCACACGTAACAAACACACACACACACCACACACACACACACACACACACACACACACACACACACACACACACACACACACACACACACACACACACACACACACACACACACACACACACACACACACACACACACACACACACACACACACACACACACACACACACACACACACACACACACACACTCTAACGTCCCCCTGGTATTAGTGAGAGATGATATTTGGGGTATTTTGAGGCTCTGTCATGGTGTCTATGTAATATGCTGTTGGGTTTTTTAGCATTCCACTCTGCCTCCTCTCCTGCCTCCCCCAGGCCTGTGGTGTCTATGCAAATCTGCCTAATCAATGCAGGATATTTACCTCGGCTGGCCAGCTCGCTAACTGACAGCCGCTGCTAGCCATGCCAGGCAATATTAGCATCCCACTGAGGGAGAGAGGGAGACAGAGAGCGAGAGAGAGAGAGAGAAATGGAGAAAAATTGAGAGAAACAGAGAAAAATATAGAGATCACAGAGCGAGACAGAAAGAGAGAGGGAATGAGGTAAAAAAGAAAGAGTGGCAAATCAGAAAGAGGCTAGCAACTCAATTAGTGGATCCATTTTTGGCAACCAAATGAAAAACAGAAGCCAGTGCAGTGAAATCCCCTGTAAGCTTAGATATAGTTGGCTAATTACCTTGATGAGGTAGCTAGCTGCCAAGGAATCTGGTTCCAATATGGATGGAACAAAACATTTATAGCCTCTGTGACAGAAACTTCACCATAAAACAAGAACACATTTCTTCAGGCAACAGCATGCAGTCCAACTGTTGGATTTCTGGAAACAGATATTTTTGACGCAAAAACACCCTTTGATGCTATGACAAAGGAAACACTGTGATCAGACATTGTAAGTACCTTAATGTAGGTTAGGGGGAAGTTAGGATTGACTTTGATTGACTTTGATTAATCATGAACAAAATGCTGCAGCGAGGATTTTAGTCTTGGATGGATGAGTCAACGCTCACTCCTCACTGTCCAGGATCCTGCTCATACATACCTAATGCAGCCCCATGTATTCACGCTGCCAGGGGAGGACAGATAGGGCTTAAGCACAAGGCAGGGGGGGGGGGGGGGGGGGGGGGTGAAAAGTGTACCATCTAGCCACGGCATGCTGTGAATTCTCGCAACTATAGTGAAACCTATTTGGGTGACATTTGGGTATTTGAGAGATATTTTTGTTAGCAAATGGCTTCTGTAAAATGAGTCCCTGGGTGGTAGTTCATTTGGGTGTGGTATGGCAGTCAAAGTGTACCTCACCATTGGGCTCTGCTGGAGACAGGGACAGGTGTTGGGGACCAGCCAGGCAGAAAACTCTAAACAGTTCCATAGACACAGGCTCAACTGTCAACTGACCAGTCAAACAGAGTATTCTCCCCAATAAAAATATGCTTATTGACTCCTCCAGCAATTGTGTTACATTTCTGGACCCTTTGTCATATTTAATACATATGTATGTACCTACTGCTTCTGCCTTATATGCAGCCAGTAGTTGAGAACCTCTAGGTGGTGGGCCATCAGTTCCGATATGGTCACACAGACGATTGACTATCCTCTTTTTATGGCCTGGTAGTATAGAACTTTAGTTTGCACTGTAAGCAACCAGTCCACCGAACAGATATACGGTACTACGTAACTAATCGATTGTTCCGGATTGATAACAAAAAAACACTTAACACAACTCTAAAACAGCACTAGCAGACACTAAAAGCTGCTGACCCTACAACTTAAAGCATCCGACGTCTGAAGATAACTGATTTAACCTGCTTATAGGCTTGGTTCTGGCTCCCCCTGTAATTGAATGGGAGGTCAGACATCTCCGCTGGTGTGAGACGGCACAATTAGACTAATACTGTCATGAATAACAAGAGACGAGGACTTAGACCCATTACCACAGAAGAAGACCATTATTAAGCTGACAACAGCCCAGGCCTAAACATGCAATTATGCACGGCTACTAGAGACAGAGGGGAGGGAGGAGCTGAGGCTCACATAGGCATGTGAGTTCAGGATTTTAGCACTCATTTTCTTCAAGGGATCAGAGAGAAGAAGAATTCTGAGAAATGCTGAGGAAAGGTGTTCGGAGTCTGGGCGAAAGAAAAGAAAACAAGGCCTAAAGGAATCAAGGTGACCATTAAATTCTTAGAAAAAAAGGTTCCAAAAGGGTTCTTTGGCTGTCCCCATAGGATAAACCTTTGAAGAACCCTTCTTGGTTCCAGGTAGAACCCTTTTGGTTCCAGGTAGAACCCTTTTGGGTTCCACTCTGAAGAAAGGATTCTACAAGGAACCCAAAACGGTTCTACCTGGAACCAAAACGGTTCTACCTGGAACCAAAACGGTTCTACCTGGATCCAAAAGGGTTCTTCCTGGAACCAAAAAGGGTTCTTCAAAGGGTTCTCCTATGGGGCCAGCCGAAGAACCCTTTAAGTTTCTAGATAGCACCTTTTTTTTCTAAGAGTGTAGGATGCTTAAATTAATTAGTACAGCTGACCTGTGTACAGCTGACATCTCTTGACTTTGCCATTTGACTACTCTCTGTAATCAAAGCCATTTTGTCCAACTCGGCGTGCTATTCCAGCCTAGCCCAGCTCAATCGCTCAGGTCCCCATACATCAGCTGTGTGGTGATGTGGACTATAGACAGGACGTAGATCATGTAGGATGTACAGTGGAGCCGCCTGTGTCCTGATTTACAAGGGAAACAGACAAGGTTATTTATTATCACACACGCAATCCCATGCTTGTGCACAATCACACACGCGTATAAGAGCCCTCTTGCACGTGTGCACGCACGCACTCCCAGACACACACGCAAACACGCCTCCCTGCGGTAGTGCCTAATCGATTATAGCGCACCTGGGTGAAACGTTAAAACGCTGAGTCCTGCAGTCCTCTCTGCCATGTTCTTCTAACTCTGAGATATTTCAAATGCAGAACGGGTCAATGTACCTGAAGGGGTACAGATTTGGTGGGAATAAAGATGGAGGGTTTGGTATTTCTCCTCCTCCAAACTGCTCTGAGTGTCTATTTCCTCACTATTAGGTGGAGAGTTGAGTTTCTCATGAGTCACAAAGTAAAGTGGGACCCAGACAAAAAGCACAAGAATGCAGGAATGCCACTTTGGTCTACAGTATCTCGATGTCAATCTGTTCTGAGTGGCATGTTGGATCGCCATGTCTGAGCAGTGAAATGTATATACATCTATATCAGATTCAATACTATCATTAGATTTAATGAGAATTTTTGTGTTGTTGACTTATGAATTCATATGATGTCCAGGGATAGCTACAGTTGAAGTCGGAAGTTTACATACACTTAGGTTGGAGTCGTTAAAACATATTTTTCAACCACTCCACAAATTTCTTGTTAACAAACTATAGTTTTGGCAAGTCGGTTAGGACATCTACTTTGTGCATGACACAAGTAATTTTCCAACAATTGTTTACAGACAAATTATTTCACTTCTAATTCACTGTATCACAATTCCAGTGGGTCAGAAGTTTATATATAATAAGTTGACTGTGCCTTTAAACAGCTTGGAAAATTCCATAAAATTATGTCATGGCTTTTGAAGCTTCTGATAGGCTAATTGACATAATTTAAGTCAATTGGAGGTGTACCTGTGGATGTATTTCAAGGCCTACCTAACTCAGTGCCTCTTTGCTTGACAAAAGAAATCAGCCAAGACCTCAGAAATAAATTGTAGACCTCCACAAGTCTTGTTCATCCTTGGGAGCAATATCCAAACCCCTGAAGGTACCACATTCATCTATACAAACAATAGTACGCAAGTATAAACACCATGGGACCACGCAGCCGTCATACCGCTCAGGAAGGAGACACATTCTGTCTCCTAGAGATGAACGTACTTTGGTGCGAAAAGTGCAAATCAATCCCAGAACAACAGCAAAGGACCTTGTGAAGATGCTTGAAGAAACAGGTACAAAAGTTTCTATATCCACAGTAAAACGAGTCCTTTATCAACATAACCTGAAAGGCCGCTCACAAAGGAAGAAGCCACTGCTCCAAAACCACAATAAAAAAGGCAAACTACGGTTTGCAACTGCACATGGGGACAAAGATCGTACTTTTTGGATGGTCTGATGAAACAAAAATAGAACTGTTTGGCCATAATGAGCATTGTTATGTTTGGAGGGAAAAGGGGGATGCTTGCAAGCCGAAGAACACCATCCCAACCTTGAAGCACGGGGGTGGCAGCATCATGTTGTGGGGGTGCTTTGCTGCAGGATGGACTGGTGCACTTTACAAAATATTTGTCATCATGAAGAAGGAAAAGTATGTGTATAAATTGAAGCAACATCTCAAGACATCAGTCAGGAAATTATAGCTTGGTCGCAAATGCGTCTTCCAAATGGACAATGACACCAAGCATACTTCCAAAGTTGTGGCAAAATGGCTTAGGGACAACAAAGTCAAGGTATTGGAGTGGCCATCACAAAGCCCTGACCTCAATCTTGTAGAACATTTGTGGGCAGAACTGAAAAAGCGTTTGCGAGCAAGGAGGACTAAAAACCTGACTCAGTTACACCAGCTCTGTCAGGAGGAATGGGCCAAAATTCACCCAACTTACTGTGGGAATCTTGTGGAAGGCTACCTGAAAAGTTTGACCCAAATTAAACCATTTAAAGGCAATGCTACCAAATACTAATTGAGTGTAAGTAAACTTCTGAGCCACCGGGAATGAATAAATAAAAGCTGAAATAAATAATTCTCTCTGCTATTATTCTGACATTTCACATTCTTAAAATAAATTGGTGATCCTAACTGACCTAAGACAGGGAATTTTTACACTGATTAAATGTCAGGAATTGTGAAAAACGTTTAAATGTACTTGTCTAAGGTGTATGTAAACTTCCGACTTCAACTGTATATGAACTGAGCCTGGCTGGGCCTTGCTGGGGTCATGGGGGCAGTTCAATGGAGAAGATCACATTCCTAACCCCAGCATGGACGGGAAGCCATATCAGCAGGGGAGGAAAAGCTGGGGATGATAATGTATTTACGGTAAACACATATTTTTTCTCAACTATCTACGGGTACCATTCCTTACAATTTGTATAAATCCTGTCACATTAGCTCTAGGTGCCTCTGTACATGCTAATTTACTGCAGTGGGCTAAATCAGGGTCACATCAGAGTGTTTCTTGGTAGTCTTAAACAAATCTACTTTGAAACAAATGTATACACCTCACACACATGGTTATGGGCTTATAAAAAGAAGAAACTTGTACCATGTCAGATATAGAGTTGAAATTAATTCAATTTTGAGTTTGCATCCCAGTATTACACTTTATATGCGTCACAGGAGACATAGAATCACCGGCTTTGGGTGGATTTTTAAAATAATGGTTACTAATTATGAAATTATAAAAAATATGAATAACATTCCACCCATGAGACCATTAGGTGATTTGACTGCAGGAAAGGGCTACATTAAATTGGGCTGTGGGGTCTATTATGGTTATCTACAGCTCCTAGTGAATCAGGCAATCTGCATAACAATCCCAGCCTTCCAGCCAATCCTCAGAGCCCCACTTCTGCTACTACTGTGTAATTGGATTTTAGACACCACAACACTGGAATATTCCTCTTTATTGTGAGGCCGTTTTAACTTAATCTATTGGTCTTTGGTGTACCGGCCTGTTTTCTGGAGTGTTTGTGTTTGCTGTGACTGTTATACAGTTACAGTTGAAAGATGGGGAGGCATGTGTACTTTGTGTTTGGAAAACAGAGAGGTTGAACATTCAATAGTTTATTAGGCTATTTACTCAATTCATAATGAAAGTTAACTGCTGTCAAATTGTATTACCTTGCAACCAATGCTATCACAGCATTCAAGTCATAGATTATTAATGTCATGGACAATAAAGATGAATGTGCCTCTTAAAAGTGTAAGAGTCAAACTAACTAGATCTAATGAAAAACATGTATAAACTAAAGCACAAAACAAACTCTTGGCCTGAAGTGGGATTTTCTACCCCAATATCCTTATTCATGCAGATGAATGAGTGGAAAGGGCATTTACCCTGAAACACTGTTATAGACGTGTGCGCGCGCACACACACACACACACACACACACACACACACACACACACACACACACACACACACACACACACACTTCCCTTAGACAAAAAAACATTTATAGGATAACTCTACGGCAAGACAAGGACGATTAGTGTTTAAAAGATAAACATCAACACACTCGTCGACTTTGAGAGGGGCCCACTCAGAAGAGAGGCATAAAAAGGCTCCACTTTATTAAGCCATTAAAAGGAGAAGTGGCCATGTATTAAGTTGACATGGTGGAACACACAGCTCAGCCTACAAAGACAATTAGAGAGGCCTTCCCTTTAAAGGAGGCAAACATAAATCTTTATAGTGGGCTGTTTTCATGGGCTGTTCGTCCTATGTGGGATTGGGACTCAGGGCTAAAGCAGTTTGTCTTCTCTATCTCTGCAGACCTTCCTGTTTAAGGAAGTATACCCACCAGTGTGCACTAAACGCACGCGCACACACAAACACACACACACAAACACACACGCGCACACACACACACACACACACACACACACACACACACACACACACACACACACACACACACACACACACACACACACACACACACACACACACACACACACACACACACACACACACACACAAAACCAACCTCTGATCCCACTTCACCAGAGGAATAAAGCTTGTTCCATCTCCATAGAGGGATACAAAAACACCATCATATTGAGACAGTAAAGCATCTTTATGACTTATCGACATGACCTTTGAAGGTTTACCTATTGTTGTTCTATCAAACCTGTATACCTGCAAATTGAGGACATGGGTTGTTTTGACCTACAGTGCTTATGAGAACTAAAACACTGCATTGAAATGTAGCTAGCAAAAGAGTTAGATGAAGTTACATTTGGTGTTAAAATAGCTATGATTAGAATTTGGTAGCGCAGCATCACAGTAAAGCTGCAATTTATCTGCCCAGGTCTGTTTTTACTGCTCCATAAATCGACACAATAACATTTTACAGCCCACTGCAAAGACCTATGAAGGCCTCTGCCACTGGGCTGGTCGGATGGAGACATGCTCCCCTCGGCACATGACACTTTATTTCCTTACCTTACCGCCTACCTTCTACATTAGTGAGTATGTCCACTAAGTGTCAAATATATCCACTATCGAGTGTGTGATCATGTGTCTGTGTGTGTGTTTGTGTGTGGGGGGGGATTAAAGAGGAAAGCCTTCCTGGTTGTGAATAATGCAGAGGCTGCAGTGAGGGTACCTCCAAACTAGAGGTCGACCGATTAATCAAGTTTTCACAACAATCAGTATGGCCGATTACATTGCAATCCACGAGGAGACTGCGTGGCAGGCTGACCACCTGTTACGAGAGAGCAGCATCAAAATGACCTTGTGGTTGCAAGGAGCCAAGGTAAGTTGCTAGTTAGCAGTAAAAGAGGACTCAGTAAAACACTTGCTGTTAGGAAACTATCAAATTATAGTACTTTTGTTTTTAGGTCTGTGCCGGTCCAGTTTTGTTTTGGTCGTTTTTTAAATGTATTATTTAACTTATAACTTAACTTATAAAAAAAACAATCTTCAAATAATCACTAGTTAACTACACATGGTTGATGATATTACTAGGTTAACTAGCTTGTTATTCATTGCTTTTAATCAATGCGCTGCCTGTTAATTTATCATTGGATCACAGCTTACTTCAACTTCACAAAAGCACATTCGCGGAAAAACCACAACCGTTGCACAAATGTACCTAACCATAAACATCAATGCCTTTCTTAAAATCAATACACAAGTATATATTTTTAAACCTGCATATGTAGTTAAAAGAAATTCATGTTAGCAGGCAATATTAACTTGGTGAAATTATGTCACTTCTCTTGTGTTCAGTGCAAGCAGAGTCGGGGTATATGCAGTAGTTTGGGCCGCCTGGCTCGTAACATTGAACCTTGTGCAATGTAACAGCAATATTTAGACTTAGGGATGCCACCCGTCCGATAAAATACGGAACGGTTCCGTATTTCACTGAAAGAATAAACGTTTTGTTATCGAAATGATAGTTTCCGGATTTTAACAAATTAATGACCAAAGGCTCGTATTTCAGTGTGTTTAGTATATTATAAATATGTGATTTGATATTTGATAAAGCAGTCTGACTGAGCGGTGGTAGGCAGCAGCAGGCTCATAAGCATTCATTCAAACAGCACTTTACTACGTTTGCCAGCAGCTTTTAGTAATGCTTGAAGCACAACTCTGTTTATGACTTGAAGCCTATCAACTCCCGAGATTAGGCTGGCAATACTAAAGTGCCTATAAGAACATCCAATAGTCAAAGGTTATGAAATACAAATGGTATAGAGAGAAATAGTCCTATAATTCCTATAATAACTACAACCTAAAACCTCTTAACTGGGAATACTGAAGACTAATGGTAAAAGGAACCACCAGCTTTCATATGTTCTCAAATTCTGAGTAAGGAACTTAAACGTTAGCTTTTTTACATGGCACATATTGCACTTCTACTTTAACACTTTGTTTTTGCATTATTTAAACCAAATTGAACATGTTTCATTATTTATTTGAGGCTAAATTGATTTTATTTATGTATTATATTAAGTTAAAATAAAAGTGTTCATTGTTCATTCAGTATTGTTGTAATTGTCATTACTGCAAATATATTTATAAAAATTGGCCGATTAATCTGTATCTGCTATTTTTGGTCCTCCAATAATCGGTATCGCCGTTAAAAAAATCATAGTCGGTTGACCACGACTCCAAACATATGAAGCCAAATGAATAACCCTATAATGATCGACCCAGGGGTGGGAACCTAAGACCTAAGACCTAACTCACTCCATTAAATGAATCAAAACAGGAACATTTTACATTTGGCTAGAAATTCAAAAGGAAATGATCTTAGCAGAGAAAAATGTCCTCCTGTGTGCTACCTATATTCCCCCACTAGAATCCCCATACTTTAATGAAGACAGCTTCTCCATCCTGGAGGGGGAAATCAATCATTTCCAGGCCCAGGGACATGTACTAGTCTGTGGCGACCTAAATGCCAGAACCGGACAAGAACCTGACACCCTCAGCACACAGGGGGACAAACACCTGCCTGTAGGTGACAGCATTCCCTCCCACATATGCCCCCCTAGGCACAACTATGACAACATAACAACCAAAACGGGGCACAACTCCTGCAGCTCTGTCGCATGCTGGGTATGTACATAGTCAATGGTAGGCTTCGAGGGGACTCCTATGGTAGATACACCTATAGATCATCTCTTGGCAGTAGTACTGTAGACTACCTTATCACTGACCTCAACCCAGAGACTCTCAGAGCGTTCACAGTCAGCCCACTGACACCCCTATCAGACCACAGCAAAATCACAGTCTACTTGAACAGAGCAATACCCAATCACGAGGCATCAAAGCCAAAGGAACTGAGTAACATTAAGAAATGCTATAGATGTAAGGAATGCAGTTTGGAAACCTACCAAAAAACAATTAGGCAACAACCAATTCAATCCCTTCTAGACAATTTCCTGGGTAAAATGTTTCACTGCAATAGTGAAGGTGTAAACTTGGCAGTAGAAAATCTTAACAGTATATTTGACCTCTCAGCTTCCCTATCAAATCTAAAAATCTCAAATAGAAAACCGCAGAAAATGAACAACAATGACAAATGGTTTGATGAAGAATGCAAAAATCTAAGAAAGAAATTGAGAAACCTGTCCAACCAAAAACATAGAGACCCGGAAAACCTGAGTCTACGCCTTCACTATGGTGAATCACTAAAACAATACAGAAATACACTACGGAAAAAGAAGGAACAGAACGTCAGAAATCAGCTCAAAGTAATTGAAGAATCCATAGACTCTAACCACTTCTTGGAAAATTGGAAATCACTAAACAAACAACAACACAAAGAATTATCTATCCAAAATGGAGATGTATGGGTAAGCCACTTCTCCAATCTTTTTGACTCTATAACAAAGAATAAAGAGCAAAAACATATACATGATCAAATACAAATCTTAGAATCAACTATTAAAGACTACCAGAACCCACTGGATTCTCCAATTACCTTGAACGAGTTACAGGACAAAATAAAAACCCTCCAACCCAAAAAGGCCTGTGGTATCCATAATGAAATTATCAAATATACAGACAACAAATTCCAATTGGCTATACTAAAAGTCTTTAACATCATCCTTAGCTCTGGCATCTTCCCCAATATTTGGAACCAAGGACTGATCACCCCAATCCACAAAAGTGGAGACAAATTTGACCCCAATAACTACCATGGAATATGCGTCCACAGTAACCTTGGGAAAATCCTCTGCATTATCATTAACAGCAGAATCGTACATTTCCTCAATGAAAACAATGTACTTAGCAAATGACCAAATTACCGTACAACAGACCATGTATTCACCCTGCACACCCTAATTGACAACCAAACAAACCAAAACAAAGGAAAAGTCTTCTCATGCTTTGTTGATTTAAAAAAAAGCCTTCGACTCAATTTGGCATGAGGGTCTGCTATACAAATTGATGGAAAGTGGTGTTGGGGGTAAAACATACGACATTATAAAATCCATGTACACAAACAACAAGTGTGCGGTTAAAATTGGAAAAAAACACACACATTTCTTCACACAGGGTCGTAGGGTGAGACAGGGATGCAGTTTAAGCCCCACCCTCTTCAACATATATATCAACGAATTGGCGCGGGCACTAGAAAAGTCTGCAGCACCCGGCCTCACCCTACTAGAATCCGAAGTCAAATGTCTACTGTTTGCTGATGATCTGGTGCTTCTGTCACCAACCAAGGAGGGCCTACAGCAGCACCTAGATCTTCTGCACAGATTCTGTCAGACCTGGGCCCTGACAGTAAATCTCAGTAAGACCAAAATAATGGTGTTCCAAAAAAGGTCCAGTCGCCAAGACCACAAATACAAATTCCATCTAGAACACACAAAAAACTATACATACCTTGGCCTAAACATCAGCGCCACAGGTGACTTCCACAAAGCTGTGAACGATCTGAGAGACAAGGCAAGAAGGGCATTCTATGCCATCAAAAGGAACATAAATTTCAACATACCAATTAGGATCTGGCTAAAAATACTTGAATCAGTCATAGAGCCCATTGCCCTTTACGGTTGTGAGGTCTGGGGTCCGCTCACCAACCAAGACTTCACAAAATGGGACAAACACCAAATTGAGACTCTGCATACAGAATTCTGCAAAAATATCCTCAGTGTACAACGTAGAACACCAAATAATGCATGCAGAGCAGAATTAGGCCGATACCCACTAATTATCAAAATCCAGAAAAGAGCTGTTAAATTCTACAACCACCTAAAAGGAAGCGACTCCCAAACCTTCCATAACAAAGCCATCACCTACAGAGAGATGAACCTGGAGAAGAGTCCCCTAAGCAAGCTGGTCCTGGGGCTCTGTTCACAAACACAAACACACCCCACAGAGCCCCAGGACAGCAACACAATTAGACCCAACCAAATCATGAGAAAACAAAAATATAATTACTTGACACATTGGAAAGAATTAACAAAAGAACAGAGCAAACTAGAATGCTATTTGGCCCTAAACAGAGAGTACACAGTGGCAGAATACCTGACCACTGTGACTGACCAAAACTTAAGGAAAGTTTTGACTATGTACAGACTTAGTGAGCATAGCCTTGCTATTGAGAAAGGCCGCCGTAAACAGACCTGGCTCTCAAGAGAAGACAGTCTATGTGCACACTGCCCACAAAATGAGGTGGAAACTGAGCTGCACTTCCTAACCTCCTGTCCAACGTATGACCATATTAGAGATACATATTTCCCTCAGATTACACAGATCCACAAAGAATTCGAAAACAAATCCAATTTTGATAAACTCCCATATCTACTGGGTGAAGTTCCACAGTGTGCCATCACAGCAGCAAGATTTGTGACCTGTTGCCACAAGAAAAGGGCAACCAGTGAAGAACAAACACCTTTGTAAATACAACCCATATTTATGCTTATTTATTTTCCCTTGTGTACTTTAACCATTTGTACATTGTTACAACACTGTATATATATGTATAATATGAAATTTGTAATGTCTTTATTTGAAACTTCTGTATGTGTAATGTTTACTGTTAATTTTTATTGTTTATTTCACTTTTGTATATTATCTACAACACTTGCTAACATTGACAATGTTAACACGTTTCCCATGCCAGTAAAGCCCCTTGAATTGAATTGAAAGAGAGAGAGAAAGAGAGAGAGAGAGAGAGAGAGAGAGAGAGAGAGAGAGAGAGAGAGAGAGAGAGAGAGAGAGAGAGAGAGAGAGAGAGAGAGGAATAAATATAATTTTTCAGAAATAAAGAGAACACAGAGAGAACGATGGATATTCAATAAGCCCCAGACAGACACTCACTATTCTAATCCAGCTTCAAAGGAGAAACCCAGCAATAAAATTTAATAGGAGTGATACACTTTAGAAATGACATTATTCTGCTTCCAAAGGCCGAGCTAATAAATCACAGTCCAAAATACGTTGAATGACAGGTAATTGAATAACGATGAAGTAAACATACTGCTTGTGATGTACTGTGCTACAGTATTTGTGCATACACCCTCAGGTACTACCTATCTCTACTTTAATAACAGGGTCTGTCTATAGGAACTCACAGCCCATCCAGAATTCCCAGAGGTAGGCTACCTTTACTTTAATAAGAATGAATTTAATACAAAAACATCTCATGTAGGGGAGAGTGGGGTAAGTTGGGACATTAACATTCAGCATTACTATGTCAAGGGAAATATAATATTCTTTCTAACAAAGATATCTACATATATTTCAGGATGTTGGGTATCCCTGAAAATAATCAGAATGCATGTAAACATAACAGTTTTGAAAACCTAGCTTGTCCAAAAAAAGTGGTCTCTTGCCACCACTTACCCGGGTATGGGGTATGTTGATTGCAGGGACAGGGTAAATTGAGCCACCTTGGGGTAAGTGGGCGTTGGTGTACTGTGACAGTGGGTGATGGTGCTGATAGGTCAAAGTTGAATTTGTGGATTGGGGGTGTGGTATATTGTATATCTTAAATGTTTGCCTACATTCAGATATACTGTAGATCTCTCTGTTCAATATCACATACCCTTCCAGTACCCCCTGTATAAAGCCTTGTTATTGTTATGTAATTTTACTGTGTACATCTTTTACTTTTGTTTATTTAGTAAATAGTTTCTTAACTCTATTTCTTAAACTGCATTGTTGGTTTAAGGGCTTGTAAGTAAGCATTTCACCTGTTGCATTTGGCGGATGTGACAAATAGAATTTGATTTGTTTTATTTATTTTGTCAATATACAGGTACTTGTTCAGTGTCACTCAGCAAATTGTTTCCTCCCTTGCGGCTGCTTGAATGAACATCTTCCCTTCTCTCACTTCCTTGGCTGCTCTCTCAAAAACCTTCAAGGCGGAATACGCCCCTTCTTGTTTTACATTTGTATACACAGGGCACGATGATGTCTGCTCTGTAACAATAACAATCGTGAGTTCATATGCATGACACATCGCAAAAATACTATTCTTATGCAGTGGCGATTTTAGCATGTAAATCTTGGTGGGGAAAACAAAAATGTGGGATGCATGCCAGCAAAGCCACTACACAACCCAACACTAAACAATACATTAATTGCACTACAACGGTGACAAACGGTGCTCATAAACTGTTAGGGCCTACATAAAGCTGTCCCAACAGCAGAGTCCCAACAGCAGTCCCAACACCTTACCACTGCTACACCTGGCTTTCAGCAGAGCCTTGTCTGGCAGCGAAACAGTTCATTCAGTCTCATTTACTGCCTTTAAAAAAAACATAGCTGATATGGCTGACTTGCTTAAACAAATGTGGTTTCTACTGACAATTGAGATGTACAAACTATGGCATAAGGGTAAGACAAGCGGATAACAAGCAATCCGTCATTTCGTTTAAGACATTAATGAGCGAGCCACGGACGTAGTCAATATAACTATTTGTTCAGCACTTTTGAAATGTACAGCGGCAGAAATCAGAACATGGGCCATTCTTACAGTGTACTCCCTGTACAACAAGTCAGAATCATAGGACAAATAAAGGGGACATATAAACAGACAATGAAAGCTCTTACAATATTCAATGATTACATTTCTCTAAAACATGTTATAGGCTACATGTGCACCACCAAGTTCAAACAGTAGGAGAAATTAAGAGGCAAAAATAGAGCAAATTATTAGGGTGAGGCACATTGAATGCTGTTTGGGTCATTGCGTGTCAAAAAAGATAGAACACTATTTGACACATTAAATAAGCTTTTCATTTGACGAGTCAAATAACACAATTTAATTATAGAATGTTGTGTGTGGTGAATTTGCACATGCAAGCCAAGCGCCACCACTACTGTCAGTTGCACTGTCAAAGCTGTACAAACGCTAACAAGCAAACACCGGCCACGAACAATGCGTTTACAAAACAGCATTGGTGAAAATAGACCAAATTATTAGGGAGATACATGGGCTACTAACAGCTTACTATACAACATACACTTAGGTATACTGTAGCTAAGAAACTAATACTATCTCCCTTGCATACTATATAATTTATGCAGCAGCATGCAAGACATTTTTGGACTCACCTTGTGAAGGTGGCGCGGCTGTCCACTTTGGGCAAATTTTGTCATCAAACTTTGTCACCAAAGTCTGGCATTCTCTGGATTTATGGTGGGAACTCGAGAAAAGAAAAACACAGCCACTCCATTGAACAGCAGGCTAACGTTAGTGGTTTCTTTGCAATGCTTGCAGTTAGCCACTGATTCCATCCAAATGACTCATTGTTAAATTTGCGATTTCCAACTTGTTGTAATCTTTATGTCCAATGGCCGATGAGCACCGATAAGTTTTATGTTTTATCTATAATTTATCTTCATATGACAAGGATTAAAAAGGATTTGCTAGTAGATTGTCAATTTAATTGATGATGATTGCTAGCTAAGACTTGTGTTGATGTTGACATCAGTCCAATCAAAGCTACTGTAAATATAACGTGATTTAACATAATTTTATCTGAGGCCAATGACCTTGAGCCTTCTTGGAAGGGCACTTGTAATATAACTCTGTGGCAGGACCCAATGGGCTGAAATTCTGGATGTCTACCCTTACTAAGGACTTAAACGTGGCGATGACGTACTGTCCCATGAGTGACAGAACACTGAGTCAATCATGGTGCAATGCTCCTATTTTCTGCTGGCTCGCCCCACCACCACAGAAAGCACTAAGTTAGGCTGAAACACCTGCATTTTGGAGCTGCCTAACTCAAGAAAACAAAAAAGAGACTGTGTGTATGCAGATGTATTATCTAATTGATACGTATATATTTAAAGACATTGTTTGCAAACTGATATGTGACACAAATTAATTCCAAAACAACATGCAAAACAGGTAAGCCCCCAAATTTTTTTTTTTACATGTTCAGTTGAAGTCAGAAGTTTACATACACTTAGGTCATTAAAACTTGTTTACATACGCTTAGGTCATTAAAACTCGTTTTTCAACCACTCCAAAAATGTCTTGTTAACAAACTATAGTTTTGGCAAGTCGGTCAGGACATCTACTTTGTGCATGACACAAGTAATTTTCCAATAATTGTTTACAGACAGACTATTTCACTTCTAATTCACTGTATCACAATTCCAGTGGGTCAGAAGTTTACATACAATAAGTTGACTGTGCCTTTAAAAAGCTTGGAAAATTCCAGAAAATTATGTCATGGCTTTAGAAATTTCTGATAGGCTAATTGACATAATTTGAGTCAATTGGAGGTGTACTTGTGGATGTATTTCAAGGCCTACCTTCAAACTCAGTGCCTCTTTGCTTGGCATCATGGGAAAATCAAAAGAAATCAGCCAAGACCGCAGAAAAAAATATAGACCTTCACAAGACTGGTACATCCTTGGGAGCAATTTCCAAATGTCCTGAAGGTACCACTTTAATCTGTACAAACAATAGTACGCAAGTATAAGCACCATGGGACAACGCAGCCATCATACCACTCAGGAAGGAGTCGCGTTCTGTCTCCCAGAGATGAACGTACTTTGGTGCGAAAAGGACCTTGTGAAGATGCTGGAGGAAACAGGCACAACATTTCTATATCCAGAATACGGTTTGAAACTGCACATGGGGACAAAGATCGTACTTTTTGGAAAAATGTCCTATGGTCTGGTCAAACAAAAATAGAACTGTTTGGCCATAATGACCATCATTATGTTTGGAGGAAAAAGGGGGAAGCTTGCAAGCCGAAGAACACCATCCCAGCCGTGAAGCACGGGGGTGGCAGCATCATGTTGTGGTGGTGCTTTGCTGCAGGAGGGACTGGTGCACTTCACAAAATAAATGGCATCATGAGGGAGGACAATTATGTGGATATATTGAAGCAAAATACATCAGTCAGGAAGTTAAAGCTTGGTCGCAAATGGGTCTTCCAAATGGACAATGATCCCAAGCATACTTCCAAAGTTGTGACCAAGTGGCTTAAGGACAACAAAGTCAAGGTAATGGAGTGGCCATCACAAAGCCCTGACCTCAATCCTATAGAACATTTGTGGGCAGAACTGAAAAAGCGTGTGCGCACAAGGAGGCCTACAAACCTGACTCAGTTACACCAGCTCTGTCAGGAGGAATGGGCCAAAATTCACTCTTGTGGAAGGCTACCCGAAACGTTTGACCCAATTTAATGGCAATGCTACCAAATACTAATTGAGTGTATGTAAACTTCTGAGCCACTGGGAATGTGAAAGAAAGAAGGAATAAATAAATAAAAGCTGAAATAAATCATTCTTTCTACTATTACTCTGACATTCCATAGTCTTAAAATAAAGTGATGATCCTAACTGACCGAAGACAGGGAATTTTTACAAGGATTAAATGTCAGGAATTGTGGAAAAACTGAGTTTAAATGTATTTGGCGAAGGTGTATGTAAACTTCTGACTTCAACTGTATATCCACAGTAAAACGAGTCCTATTTAAATTGCTTAAATGTGGGGTTCAAAACACAGGTCACCACTGTTCATATTATGCATAAAACTGACAAAATGTAATCATAATTTGTATGCATTATGGTGGCCATCGGCTCAACTTACCCCATGGCCATTGGCTCAATTCACCACAAGGCAAAAATGTTGACTATATCAGCCCACACAGCTACACGGATGCACTTTCATGCTAGGTTTAGGACCTCAAATTGTAGCTTATAGAGACCCTAACTGATGTATAAAACATTCTTAAAACAATATACTTCGGTTTAGATACAAGCATCATGAAACCTCTATTTTCAACCTTTGTGAAAATATTTTTGGGGGACCTATCTTGCTTATCACTTTTTCCATGTGGTTTCTTCCTTCACAGACTGAAATGATGACATCTATGACATCAACCAATATTTGGTTAGCTGGTTCATTTTGTGTACAGTTTCCTAGAAACAAGAGGTGGCTCAACTAACCCTTTGGCTCAACTTACCCCAATCTCTCCTACTGACTGTATTAGCTCAATTAACCTCAACTCTACCAATTATTCCAGCAGCCAATGGGGAACAACAAAAGAAGACAAACAAAGCGGGAAATAAACAGTACAAACTGAATGTACCTTTTAAATGTGGTGGATAAGATGGATGACTGAAGAGAACGGCCTGGAGGACAATGTTGTGCATTTTTAAATGGCTGCCAATCAAACGCCGCCTCTCTCTCCTCCCTTGTTCGCGCTCTCTCTCTATCTCTCCCTCATTTGTTTTCTGTCTCATGAGCAAACTCACACTGAAAGTGACACATTCAATACAGCATTGCACACTCTAGCATCTAGCTGATCTAAGGTTTAAACATTAGTCCAACAGTTGAAAACAAGAGTTTTTAAAGGGCAAATTCAGGTATGTTTATCCCCCTTTAATTCTGTTTGCTTCCATTTAAGAAACATTATTCAACAGAATCGGCGGAATGAATACACCCCTGATCACCCGCAAACACGGCTCACTTTTAAAGCAGCACAATCACTTTGCTCATTGTATAACTTGTTAATTGTCCACAAAAATCAACATTTTGCAATGACCATCTCAGTCTCCAGAAGCACAGATGAAGGATATCAAGGATCTGGAAATATTCTGTATTGAGGACTGGTCTAAGATCCCTCCCAATGTGTTCTCCAAAAAAGGCTTATTGTCGTTATCCTTGCAAAGGGAGGGTGCAAGAGTATTTGAAACAGGGGAGGCAATCATTTTGACCCCTATCTTTTTGAGAGTTAAAAAACATTACTTGTCAAACAAATTCTCCTACTCTGAGCAATTGTATTAGTAAAAAAGTATATAATTTTTCATTTTTTTTTAGCATACAATATCGATCAGCATTTGTATTATTTAATTATACAGTATTTTTTTCTCATCTTCATCAGGGGATCAATAATTCCGGACCGCACTGTGTAAATAGACACACACACTCTCCCCCAGAAATGCCACTTCAGACACTGAGGAGCACAATTAGATTACCTGCAAACTGTGACGGACAGCTTGTTTACCCATCCTGTTTGCTCAAATTAAGACGAGCGAAAGCAAACATGACTGTAAGGGCCACTTTGTGTGGTGTGTGTGTAGTAGCAGCTTGTTGACCTAGCCTACTGTTGAGACCTAGCCTACTTTAATGAGAATCCCCCTGCCAGTTCCACTACACTGACACACACACCACTAACTAACCCCACACAGAGGTATACCATAGGCTTACAGTTTTGTAGTACTGCTATACTGATACACATGCCTTCTACAGACATGAGTAGTGAGATGGGGAGTGTATGAGTACATTGATTGAGGGCCACTCAACCCACTGACCACAAGTTATCTTCTACGGCCTCACACACACACACACACACACACACACACACACACACACACACACACACACACACACACACACACACACACACACACACACACACACACACACACACACACACACACACACACACACACACACACACACACACACACACACACACACACACACACACACACACACACACACACACTCTCTCTCTCTCTCTTTCTCTCTTCTTCCCTGGGTTTTATTGGTGAGATAACAAATGCCTGGTCAGCCAGAGAGAGAAAGGAAGAGGATGTGATAAACACGGCTCTTCTGTCCGTGTCACTTCCTCTCTGGGCTGTTATTCATCACCTGCTTCAGATTGACCTCCACAGGAAATTCATCCTCCATTAAATTAGAAAAATAAATAAAAATCACTTCCTTCTATTGGCCCCCTTTGATATTTTTAATTTGATAGAGTACCTGCTATTGAGCATCACAAGCCTCTCAAATCTCCCATTTCTAATCTGTCTTTATCGCTCTCTCTACGAGCTCCGCAAATCCTTTAGAGACGCAAAAAGACAATACAGACTCAAACTTGAATTGATGCTCGACAACTCAGACTTGCGTCGCATGTGACAAGGACCACAGCTTTCTAAACCTCCCATCCATATAGAAATGAAAGATTAAATAAAATGTCCTCGGGATCTATATAAGTGGAATGAATTGTGCTAAGAGAAACGGAAGAAGCTACAGTTCATGAGGAAGTTTAAATAATGGTCTGACAAGAACACTAGCTACGAATGTAGACGTTAAGATGTGTATTTTAAGGTAATGTTCCACCCTCTGCAACTGGATCTTGGAATTCCTGATGACCAGACCACAGGTTGTGAGGATTGGCAACAACACCTCCTCCACACTGACTCTTAACACAGGGGCCCCCCAGGGGTGTGTCTTCAGTCCTCTGCTGTACTCCCTGTTAAGCCACGACTGCGTGGCTTTGCACGACACCAACTCCATCATCAAGTTATGTTGACGACACTATGGTTGTAGGCCTGATAACCAACAACGAAGAGTAAGGGAGGAGGTAAGTGAACTGGCATTGTGGTGTCATGACAACAACCTCTCCCTCAACATTAGCAAAACAAAGGAGTTGATTGCTGATTTCAGGAAGCAGAGGAGTGAACATGCCCCAATCCACATCAATGGGACTGCTGTAGAGAGAGTCACGGGTCCTCTCCAAATACTACCGCTGCACCATCGAGAGCGTTTTGACCGGTTGCGGCCTGGTACAGGAATTGCTCCGTCCACGACCGCAGGGTAGTGAAGGCGGCCCAGTACATCACTGGGACCGTGTTCCCACCCATCCAGGATATCTACCTGAGGAAGGCACGCAGCATCATCAAGGACCCCTCACACCCCAGCCACGAGCTGTTCTCTGCCTTACTGTCGGGCAGGCGGTATTGGAGCATGAGGTCTGTTACCAACAGCCTCAGAGACAGTTTCTATCTACAAGCCGTCAGACTGCTGAACACTTAAACTGGACTAACCAGTTCTTTGCACCTTAGCACGCATGCACTCACTCATTCATACACCCACACATACACTGACAAAACATTAAGAAAGCATGCTCTTTCCATGACATAGACTGACCAGGTCAATACAGGTGAAAGCTATGATCCCTTATTAATATCCCTTGTTAAATCCACTTCAATCAGTGTAGATGAAGCGGAGGAGACAGGTTAAAGAAGGATTTTTAAGCCTTGAGACATGGATTGTGTATGTGTGCCATATGTGGGCCTTTGAATGGGGTATGGTAGTAGGTGCCGGGTGCACCGCATTGTGTCAAGAACTACAATGCTGCTGGGTTTTTCACGTTCCTGTGTGTATCAAGAATGGTCCACCACCCAAAGGACATCCAGCCAACTTGACACAACTGTAGGAAGCATTGGGGTCAACACGCTTTCAACACCTTCTAGAGTCCATGACCCGACGAATTAAGGATGTTCTGAGGACAAAGGGAGGGGGGGGGGGTTGCAACTCAATATTAGGAAGGTGTTCCTAATGTTTGGTATACTCCGTGTACATACATGCTATACACACATCACAACTGCTGCTACCAGACGCTTATTTTACTGCTCAATTTATACACTTGCCCCCCATCCCCTTTTTCCCCAATACACGTGTAAATATTGGACTAAATTGTGCCTTCCTGTATTATATTTATGCTAAAATGTTTATTATATTCTATTGAGCCATTTACTTTATGTTCATAATCTTATCTTTTATTATTTCTTATTGTTTGTCGAGAAGGAACCTGCAAGTAAGCATTTTGTTGGCTGATGTATACCATGCATATCCCATATATATGGCTAATAAAACATGAAACCTGAGACTCTCTCTCATCGTTCCTTTGTCTATTTTCTTTTCTGCTCTTTTGATGTACTCTTGTGTTTTGCATATAATTTGCCTGCAGTCCATCCAGAGAAAACAGGGTTAGGTTTGTGATGCTTGACTGAGTTACGGTAAGATCAGATCTGTGTTCCTTTCACAGGTAAAGAGGATACTCCCACTCCCTTCTGAGAGGAGTACTAATAAAACAAAGCCAATTAGAATGTGACCAATCCTGCCTTGTTTCATTACAAAATGTTGTAATTGTAAAGAATTCAGTTCCCGGCAATAGGTCTATCTAGGTCTATGTATACTGAACAAAAATATAAACGCAACATGCAAAGTGTTGTTTCATGAGCTGAAATAAAATTTCCCAGAAATGTTCCACATGCACAAAAAGCTTATTTATCTAAAATGTTGTGCACACATTTGTTTACATCCCTGTTAGTGAGCATTTTGTCTTTGTCAAAATAATCAATCCACCTGACAGGTGTGGCATTTCAAGAAGCGGATCATTTCAGAGGTGCACCTTGTGCTGGGGACAATAAAAGGCCACTCTAAAATGTGCATTTTTGTCACACCACACAATGCCACAGATGTCTCAAGTTTTGAGGGAGCGTGCAATTGGCATGCTGACTGCAGGAATGTCTCTACTATAAGCCTCCTCCAGCGTCATTTTAGAGAATTTGGCAGTACATCAACCAGCCTCACAACCGCAGTCCACGTGTAACCATGCTAGCCAACGACCTTACATCCGGCTTTTTCACCTGTGGGATCAGCTGAGACCAGCCACCCGGACAGCTGGTGAAACTGAGGAGTATTTCCGTCTGTTATGAAGCCCGTTTGTGGGGAAAAACTCATTCTGATTGGCAGGGCCTGGCTCCCAAGTGAGTTGGCCTATGACCTTCCAGGTCCACCCATGGCTGCGCCCCCGCTCAGTCATGTGAAATCCATAGATTAGGACCAAATGTATTTATTTCAACTGACTGATTTCCTTATATGAACTGTAACTCAGCAATCTTGTGCATCTTGTGTTTATATTTCTGTTCAGTATAGTTCTAGATTTCATTCACCTCATAGCAAGGGTGTTGCAGGCATCAGTAGCTTAAACTTGTAAACTTAACATGGGTAAAACATCAAGGGGTAGTTAAACATTCACAAAAGCCTTTCTAGGAACAGTGTACTGCTCTACAGTAGCTGTGCTCTGCGCCGAGAAAAGCTTGTGGCGCTAGCTAAAGCTGAGCTCGCGTCATTCAACATTAGCCCCTCAATACTGTATGTCAAAGTCTCTCTGTGGAGAGTTATGGCTTTAATATCATGACCACTAGCCAGGTCCATTTGTTCTCCGGGGCACCTATGAAATGGTCATCGTGATTATGTTTTTACTCAGCCACAGACTTTTATTGGCTCCAAGCTGAAAAGTGTTTGTAAAGCATTTTGATTTAGATGGCCGGAGAGAGAGAGAGAGAGAGAGAGAGAGAGAGAGAGAGAGAGAGAGAGAGAGAGAGAGAGAGAGAGAGAGAGAGAGAGAGAGCGAGAGATATGGAGGTCAGTTGGAATGAAGATGCTTTTAGAGTTTTTGGAGGGGACACATACAGTATACTAAGACACAAATGTAATCCTGACATCACATGCAGTGCCTGCGGGAAAGTATTCAGACACCTTGACTTTTTCCACATTTTGTTACGTTACAGCCTTATTCTAAATGGATTAAATAAATAAAAATCCTCATCAATCTACACACAATACCCCATAGTGACAAAGTAAAAACAGTTTTTTAGGAATGTTTACAAATCTATTAAAAACTTAAAATAGAAATACCTTATTTATGTTAAGTTTTAAGACCCTTTGTTTGCTATGAGACTCGAAATTGAGCTCTGGTGCATCCTGTTTCCATTGATCATGCTTGGGATGTTTGGAGTCCACCTGTAGTAAATTCAATAGTTTGGACATGATTTGGAAAGGCACACACCTGTCTATATAATGTCCCACAGTTGACAATGCATGTCTGAGAAAAAACCAAGCCATGAGTTTGAAGGAATTGTTTGTAGAGCTCTGAGACAGGATTGTGTCGAGGCACACATCTGAGGAAGGGTACCAAAACAATTCTGCAGCATTGAAGGTCTCCAAGAACACAGTGGCCTCCATCATTCTTAAATGGAAGATGTTTGGAACCACCAAGACTCTTCCAGAGCTGGCTGCCCGGCCAAACTAAACAATAGCGGGAGAAGGGCCTTGGTCAGGCAGATGAACAAGAACCCGATGGTCACTCTGACAGAGCTCCAGAGTTCCTCTGTGGAGATGGGAGAACCTTCCAGAAGGACAACCATCTCTGCAGCACTCCACAAATCAGGCCTTTATGTTAGAGTGGCCAGACGAAAACCACTCCCTAATAAAAGGCACATGACAGCCAGCTTGGAGTTAGCCAAAAAGCACCAAAAGACTCTCAGACCATGAGAAAAATTATTCTCGGGGCTGATGAAACAAAGATTGAACTCTTTGGCCTGAAGTGTCACGTCTGGGGGAAACCTGGCACCATCCCTACGGTGATGCATGGTGGTGGCAGCATCATGTTGTGGGGATGTTTTCCAGGGACTGGGAGACTAGTCGGGATCGAGGTAAAGATCAATGGAGCAAAGTACAGATTTCCTTGATGAAAACCTGCTCCAGAGCGCTCAGGACCTCAGACTGGGGCGACAACCCTAAGGACAACAGGACGACAACCCTAAGCACACAGGAAATACAACGCAGGAGTGGCTTCGGGACAAGTCTCTGAATGTCCTTGAGTGGCCGAGCCAGAGCCCGGACTTGAATCAGATCAAACATCTCCAGAGAGTCCTGAAAATAGCTTTGCAGCAATGCTCCCCATCCAACATGACATAGATTGAGAGGATCTGCAGAGAAGAATGGGTGAAACTCACCAAATACAGGTGTGCCAAGGTTGTCGCGTCCTACCCAAGAAGACTAGATGCTGTAATCGCTGTCAAAGGTGCTTCAACAAAGTACCAAGTAAAGGGTCTGAATAATACTTTTTTTCTTTCATAAATTATCCAAAACTTAAAAACAACTATTTTTGCTTTGTCATTATGGGTTATTGTGTGTAGATTGATAAGGGGAATTTTTAAAATACATTTAAAAATAAGGCTGTAATGTAACAAAATGTGGAAAGAGTAAAGAGATTTGAATACTTTCCTAATGCACTGTATGTCCAATCTATCCTCCCATTTTGTTATTATAGTATAAATAGAGAATATATTAATATACTGAACAAAAATTTAAACACAACATGTAAAGTGTTGGTCCCATGTTTCATGAGCTGAAATAAAATATCCCAGAAATGTTCCATAAAAGCTTCTTTCTCTCTGAGTTTGTGTACAAATTTGTTTCTATCCCTGTTAGTGAGCATTTATCCTTTGCCAAGATAATCCATCCACCAGACAGGTGTGGCATTTCAAGAAGCTGATTAAACAGCATGATCATTACACATGTGCACCATGTGCTGGGGACAATAAAAGGCCACTCTAAAATGTTTGTCACACAACACAATGCCACAATGCGTGTAATTGGCATTCTGACTGCAGGAATGTCTACCTGTACCGTTGCTAGAAAATTGAATGTTAATTTCTCTACCATAAAACTTTGTTTTAGAGAATTTGGCAGTACGTCCAACCGGCCTCACAACCGCAGTCCACGTGTAACCATGCCAGCCATCGACCTCCACATCTGGCTTCTTCACCTGCGGTCTCGTCTGAGACCAGACCAGGACAGCTGAGGTGTATTTCTGTCTGTAATAAAGCCCTTTTGTGGGGAAAAATTAATTCTTATTGGCTGGTTCCCCAGTGGGTGGTCCTTTACCCTCCCAGACCCATCCATGGCTGTGCCCCTGCCCAGTTGTGAAATCCACAGATTAGGGCCAAATTAATTTATTTGAATTGATTGATTTCTTTATATGAACTGTAACTCAGTAAAATAATTGAAATTGTTGCATGCTGCATTTATATTTTTGTGCAGAATAAATTAAGATTTAATATTTTCATGTGTAATATTAATATAATATTTGATAGATGTCCAGTAGATAATGAATGGGGAAAGTCTGGTATACAAAATATAGTCATTCAAAGAAAATGCCCCACTTACCTGTAAATCAAAGCACCCATAACCACACCTGGGCCTAAACAAACCATCCCAACTGACACCTGATACAGTGGCTGGCTGTGCTAGAAAGCATGCAGGGCTTTGTACACAATGGTTTGCATAATATGAAAAACACCTAGCGCACCTGAACACACCAGGGTAAGTGTGACAATAACTCTCTCTCTGTTTCCCAGAAACAGAACGAACAGACACAGACCTCGGTTCAAATACTTCACTTCTCTTTTTTTTCGACCTGCACTCTTGGAGCTCAGAACATATGAATTTCACTGTGCCCTGCGATTACATCTGCGACCCTGTACATGTGACTAATAAACGTATCTAATGTAATCATCTAATCTAACACTATTTGAAATCTTTCAGAATCATTGAGTGTTTGCCTGCCTGGAGTGTCAAATGGATGGGGTTTTCTGTTTTGTGACTATTCTAATAGTCCATTAAACCAGGCAAGCTCAATTAAGCACAAATAAAGTATCTGAATAATTAAAAATAGTATTTGAACCCATAGGTCCGACAGACATGTAGGTTTTCCAGAGTTTTCCCTTTCCTGGCCTCATTTATCTAAAAAAAAAAAAAAAAACATCTTGCAAAAAAAATGGTATTTGGGCTATGTGGTTATTTGTAGTGTAAAACAGGCAGGCAGAGATGATGAAGGGCTTAGGGCTAATTTCTCCATCTAAACCACAGGGTCTCTGAGCGTGCCTCTGTCTCTGGGGAGAAGATGGGGCTGTCGTGGTCCTCCACACACAGCTGTTCAGGGGACATGTATGGAGCACATATAGTATACGTTGGTATGTGGCTGGTAATCTCTATGCTGTTGATATGGCTTTATGCATGTATTCTCAGGTTAGCATGACATCATCTGTATATCTCCTGTGACATGTTCATTGAGATTTTGTGTATGCCAATGGTGGTATACACATTAATACATGAAACACTTACATGGGTGTCTTGATTTGTCAAAGGAACGCCCAGCAACCCTCAGCACCAATGAAAATTCTAACCATACCCTCCTCTCTCAAGATCTACCTCACCCTATCATACACCAACTCCACCCAATGATATCACCCATCTCCTCTCCTCCCCGTCCCCAGGCCCTACCTGTATGGTGGGAGAGGAGCGGTGCTTGCGGGTGGTGGTGGTGGACATGGTGGTGGTGGTCTCAATAAAGGTGGTGGACATCTCGGGGGGCTGGGCGGTGGTGCGAGCCGACCCGGCCACAGAGGGCACGTCGCCTACCAATCGGACACTGCCGTTGATCTTGATGTTGGGGTTGCCCTCGGCAGCCATGTTGAGGACCTTGAGGCCATTGTAGTAGAGGCCGGACAGCTGACCCTGGAAGGGCCGACTGCGGTCGCTGCCACCGATGGTGACTGTGGCCTGGGTGTTGAATATCGTTAGCTGCCGACCTAAAGGATGGAACCAGACAGAGGTCATTCACATCAAGGAACAACAAGAGATGGAGTAGGAAAATAAGGTCTGTTTTTTTTATTCAATATCCAAACTGTTCTTGAAATGGGAGGAGATGTTGGTTGACTCAAAGATCCGGCTTCATATGATAAATGTTGGTCTGCCATGACCTCATTGTGTGTGTGTGTGTGTGTGTGTGTGTGTGTGTGTGTGTGTGTGTGTGTGTGTGTGTGTGTGTGTGTGTGCGTGTGTGTGCGTGTGTACGTCACACTTATAAGTCCTTGACAATCAAAAGGTCCTTACAGTATATTGTCGAGGTCACTATGAGGTCGGTTGTAAAAACCTTTATGGTGAAACTATAAAGAAAGGTCAACTGAAGAGGCTATAACTAGCCTGGGCCCAGGGAGCTAACCCCAAATATACAGGGTCAACACGTCTGGCTACAAGGGTGATGTCTCCCAGGATGGATTCACTGTAGAAAGGTCATCATGTTGTTAGCCGTAATTACGAGATTACGGGTTGTGATCTGAGGCTGAGGGAGGAGAGGAGAGAGGAGGACGGAAAGGAGGAGAAAAGGTCAAAGCTTTATGTCTGTCTCCTCAAACTGGCCCTTTGGGGCAGCCTCTGATCAGCTGCATCTAATAAGGCTAGAGCTAATGCCATAGCTAAGAAGACAAAGACTGGGGTAGGGACGAATGTTTAAAAGGCTAGGGCAAATGCTTAAGCCTGAAAGAAGAGGTAGGAAACAATGTTTAATAGGCTTGGGCAAATGCTTAAGCCTGAAAGCAGAGAAAGGAACTGATGTCTAAAAAGCTAGGGCTAAGGCCAAAGGTATACATCAGGAGGGCAGGAATCTGAAAGAGAAAAGCAGTACACGAAAAGAGGTTGTCGAGTTTCAAATGGGAAAAATTATTGCCAAATGGATATTTACAGCACATGTCAAATCTAAGTATTCTAAGTAATATCACCGACACAACATCTTGAATAAGCGTATATTTGAAACCTAAAACAACAAAAAATGAATAATATTACAAATCGTAATATTCAACTTAGCAAGTACTGAGTAAACTGTTGAGCTGTTAGAAAATTGTTTACCCAGTTTAATGCAATCATTCTCCAATGCCATCAACATAGAATTCTGGTTACAGAATTAATAAATGAAAAAATGATTGTACATCAAATGATTGTTAACTGACTCCACATTGTAGATGTACGACAGCATATTTATTCATGCATTAGGTGACTACTTGCATTTGAAATTGCATTCAAGTTTGAATGGGTGTTAAAGGGACTTTAAGGAGATACTTAAGCTTTTGTTATTTCTCTTTTATCGTAAAGCTAATTTTAGAAGGATTCAAGATGTAGAGTATATGAAATAATCTTTTCATGTGTAATATGAACACGAGATAGGATGGAATATTATCTTCAATAGCAGTCCCTTTAACTGAGTAGAATGATTATGAATTATGAACTATCATGAGATTTACTTGGGTAATTAACTTGGGTATCAAAAAATCTGATCAAATGCATTCGAATTGAGAAAGAAAAGGAGGTTAGGAAGTTATTAGTTCATGTTAAAATCATATTTTAAAGTAGTAAAATAAATTCAAAGTATCAGTTCAGCAGGCAAATGCAAAAATAAAAAGTTAAATGTTGAGCTCAATAGAAGAGAATTTAAAAGTTAGAAGTTGTGTTAAGGTTACCTTTCTCTTGTAGCCAGTCCACTACTGGCCGGGCGTATTTCAATGGGAATTTCTTAGTGGCAATTTCAAGGCGTTCATTATCGGTTGTCGCTGTTTAAAGTTTAAAAAACATTTAAAACATTTAGAAAACAGTCTGCATTTGGCATCAGGCATTTTAACACAATTTAAACACATGCTCACTTCAAACTATTGTTTTCATTTTCATGCAAGCAGTTAAAAAAAATGTTAAACCTTTAATTGCAGGTTAGAATTGATGTCTTGTTTATGAGATAGGCGAAGTGTTAAGAGTAAAGTGTTAACAAATAGAGGTCATTTGCTGCTCTGCTGGTTTTCACAAGGCTTTACTAACAGGCGACAGAAGAACCACTATATTTTTGGCATTCAATTCATTTAAACATTGACAAAGATATTTAGAGCCATCATAAAAACCAGCATTTTTTTTTTCTCATGGGATGAAGTGTATTCAAGTATCTTAAATAAATAACAGTTAACCAACCCTTCCAATGCACATGCAACCATTTTATACTATTAGGACACAGTTCATGGGCATTAAGGTGGTCTTTTTCTTCAAATCCAACATTAAGAACAGAAAATAGGAGTAAAGCTGTGATAATAGCAATTTTCACTGGACATGCATTTGCTTTTTCTTCCCCAGAAACCAGTTCACCTCAGTAGTCAAAGAAGGTTTAGTGTGTGTGCATGTGCGTGCGTGCGCGTGTGCATGCGTGCATTTACACACCATACTGGGAAACAGGGAAAGGCCTTGGGGGCAAATGGAGGTGGAACAGTAGGGGTGGAAAAGGAATAGGGTTGAATATGCTTTGGGATGTTTTAGGATGGGTATGCTGTTGGTGTAGAAACGCCTGCTGTTTCCACACCAGAGTCAAGTAACCCCTATGGGGAGACATGCTGCCACAGGGTAGGAACCAAGGAAACCAAGGTAGGAACCAAATTCCAGGACCCCAAAGAGACAGGGGTACCTTAGGGCCCACCCAAAGTGAGAACCCCTACCACGTATCTTCCCTCCTTTTCTATCCTCTAAAGAGAGACCTCATTTTAGCCTTCTGCAATGATAGAGAGACAGCAGGTAGCTGTGTGTGTGAGTGTGTGTGTCTGCACGAGTCCACGTGTGTGTCTATGTGTGTGTTTTCATGCTCTTTACCCTGCCTGCAGTATGTTTGCTGCTCTACAGGGGCCTTATTTCTAACTGTTGCATAAATTTCACACAATTTCTGCATGCGCCATTTCTGAAAATTCAGCGCAAGTACACACATATTGAGATGTTATAAACTTGCCGTAAAATGTATGCCATTCAAATACATGTTTGCCGCTATAAACCAGACCTGTCGAAAACTGTGCACTCGTGAATGACACATTAAAACTCTGCCTGAAAACTCCTCCATTCACCTAATATGGTGCCAATAACTCCCTTTATCTGCTGTACAATTTGGAACTATTGGCATTATGCCACGGCATGCAAAAGACAAATTGTTGTTCAATATTTAGTTTATCAATAGATTATTGGGTTTATATACCCTGCCTTGGTATAGACTCTTGAGATTAAATAGACAATGATGTCGCGCTCCTATCGCACAGCAATACTGTAGCCTACCCATACTGTCAAATATTTGACATAAGCTACCGGTCTATTTACTCGGTTGGCAGAATGGTTTCATCTTTAGCAGTAATTTATGCTGTATCTGGAAAAGGACTGTGTCAGTTTTTGAATGAGAAAACAACGGCAAATTGTCATGGACCTGTCAACAGAACGTTTGAATTCAACAATGTTTTTTCTAACGACTTTTCCCCCCAACTTAAACATGATGGACTGTCACTGACCGCAAATTCTAAAACATTGCAGGGCAGGCTACTAAAAAAAACACATTTTATATCTACTTGACTTTTTAATTGATTTTTTATAGTACTACTGATATTCATTACTGCATTGTTGGGAAAGAGCAAGCAAAAAAGGCATTTCACTGTACTTGTGCGTGTGACAATAAAAACTTGAAACTTGATAGATACTTCAATGTAAAAGATCAGCTGTTAAATTCGACTGTATACCGGTATTATAAACCACGCGGCCTACAATATTGCAAAACTTGAAATGCAAATAGCCTATCTCTTCACTAGGCCCAATTAAATGAGAGATGCACATGGTAATTTGTTGTGTGGCTCCTTCCCTAACATGAACCCATCATGGCCAGAAAAGGTGAGGAATATATTCTGCAATGGCTATAAAAATCAAATAGGAAAAATATTCCTATGTCTAATTATAAAACATAGATTTGAACTCTTCTTGCTAATGGCAAAAGGTTGCAGTCTTGTAAATATGTTATCCTGTTTCCATTTTTGTATGAATAAGCCTTTCGTCAAATCCCCCATTTGCACAAAATACTTACTTGCCAGCTTGAAATACAATATTTCAACCACTAGCAGATCGGCATACACATGGTCTGAAGGTTTGCGTGAAAATTGATGCATGCATATTTTGGGATATAGGTTCGTACTTACGCAAGGTTTATAAATAAGGCCCCAGATATTGTCAAATATATAATACATCCTTCCCAGGCACTAAAATAGCATCAGTTCCATAGATGTCACCTTTCATTGGTGTTACTGTCTGAAGACTGACAGCATTTCAAGATATAGAACAAAGAAAAAAATGTCACAAAAGCTCTGACGAAGGCCTTGAGGCCGATACTTAAAGCTTCTTAAAGAGCAGTGACACTATCAAGAGCAATGTGTGGGTTCCTTCTTTTTTTTCTCAAGATAAAGAACAAAAAGAAAGACGGAGTAAGACATTATGGATGCCTCTATACTTATTGCATGATGCAGTTTATATTTGCATCAGTTACTGTCAAATCAGGAGCTATATCATTTCCATAATGATTCATTCACCCAATCACCCTTGTGATTGCTATGGAAAGCAATCTTATGCCTGGACTGTGGTGTGTGTGTGGGTCTGTGTTTATCTCTCACTCTCTATCAGTCCTGCTCACCATCCCACACTTCCTCTCTCTATTACCACTCTCTTAATTCTATATGCCTACATCTAAAATTCTCTCTTTCTTCCCCTAACATTTCCTCCCTGAGTGGAACCACTGACAGAATTCATTTGCACAGGGCTCTCTGACTCTCCCAGAGGGCCGTCTCGCTCTCTCCCTCTCCCCTCCCAACTCCATCCCCCCTCCCCTCTCTTCACTCTCCTTGATGCTGACTGCCTAGCCCAATGGAAATAGGAGCCTCCTTCTGGAAGATTTCCCCTCAGTATCTCTAAGAGACAATGGCAGTCCGGGTCCTTTATCTGGCCATCCGCACTGCTCTCATTTAAATCACAGGATTAGACGCCTGGCTCACACTGAAAGGCTTATCTCTCCCCCCTTCCCTCCATCCCTTCCTCCCTCCATCCCTCCATTCCCCGCGGCCCCCAGTAGAGATTTATAGGGGCGGGAGATTCTGTTTTCGATAGCAGTAATTGTATTTGGCTTGTAGGGTACACAAGTATTTATCCACGACACCATTACCTTAAATCCTCTGCAGATAAAGGTGGCCCAAGGTGTTTCTTATCCAATCACAACACCTCTCTCTATCGTTCACTCCCTCTCTTTCTCTTTCTCTCTCTCGATCTTTGAGAAAATGTATATGTGTTGTCAGGTTTTCTGAAAGTGACAGAGTTGGGTCCATGTTGTGAACTGCTCTGCAGTGTGTAAGTCAGCATCTAGGGTCTCACATGGACCACCGTCTTTCTGTTCTCCTCCCCACAGACACAGAAGACTTCTTGGATCATGGACACGCTTTCCCAATACCGAGAAGAGAGCGGAAAGTCCCCGGGCACGGTAGGCTCCTCATTATCATCTCCCAGATGGAGCCATAGGCCGACATACCTATCAATCAACCCAATCACTCCTGATAGGAGGTCAATTCTCCGTACTTATCAAGTTCTGAGACGCCGGCTTGATGTCTTTTGCCAGTCAAAGGGGAGGAGCTGGCCTCAGAGGCAGGCTATAGCGTTCCGCTCCCTCGTCTCCATTGTGTGTCGAGCCAGTTGCAGAAAGCTAGAGGGAAAATAAACCTGCGACGGAGTGGCTGTCACAGGGGTGGCTCAGACGAAACGCAGCCTCATTCATATGAAACAGGGGGCCTGTGCAAATGAAAGCAATCATCCTCAAACACGCCGTGTGTCTTTTGAATGCAGCTCCTGATAAGCTAGGAGGAGGTGCTGCTTTTTCAAGGCAATTTGCTGCAGAGTATTTCTTCTCTTTCTCTTTTCTCCATTCCTCTCTTCTCCACAACAAGCGTGACTCTGGTAATCGATTCCTATCTCTCTAGCTATTAGGGTTGGGAAATATCCAGATTTCCATGCCTTCATACTGTTCCTGTACCATCCCGGGGTATAAGGTATTACCCGCAGTGCACACAAGGGGGAACTATTTCTTTCCAAGCGTAATGTTTTTTAAATAATAATAATTAAGGTAACAAATGCAAACAAAGTACTAGCGAATTCCCATTGTGGATGCTAGCTAAATGATAACAAGCCTAAGCGAACATAAACTAACTGCAAGGACAGACACCCCAGCTCCTCAGCTGCTTAAGGGAACAGCTTCATAATGAAAAAATAATACAACAGACGAAATTAAGAACGCAATCTGCTTTATCTATTAACCTAGTGCACAATTGACTGCAGGTGTTTATTTAAAAATAACAATTATCGATGGTTTCGAAAATCATACCGTGGGCATTTTAAAATACCCCGGTATACGTTATATACGGTATACCACCCAAGCCTACTAGCTATACCTCACGGACAAGAAAACTCAAGGGCAATGAACCACTGTTTGGAGTACTTTAGTACTACCTGAACGGAACGAGTGGTTCTGAATAGAATACTGAAAAACTCTAAAAGGAGAGAAGGAAGGAACATTGTTAAGGTTCCCTATTAAAGTTAGTTATTGGGACATTTTTTTATTTTTTTTATTGAACTTTTATTTAACTAGGCAAGTCAGTTAAGAACAAATTCTTATTCACAATGACGGCCTACACCGGCCAAACCTGGACGACGCTGGGCCAATTGTACGCCACCCTATGGGACTCCCAATCACGGCCGGTTGTGATACAGCCTGGATGTGACCTGATCAGGACAACTGACACTGGCTACATGACAGTCTTTTGCAGTAATATAGTCCTGAAAAGTCTTACTTATCTGTGCACCCTAAAATTTATGAACAGACTTTTCTTCTCCGTAATCTCTATTCTTACAAATTGCTGTCATCGCTTTTTGACATGATAAAGTGTCATAATTAAGTGCTCAAAATTCTTCCTCGGAAGCTGTCCCTCTGCGCCCTCCTTTCTCACCGACTACCCCGCCGGCATCTTAGCATGCAGACCATGGCTGAGCTGAAAAAGTGTTTCTCTAAGCAGGTTCCTGTGGGATTACAACACATCATATCTGCATGGCTGGCTCCCATAAGTGAGATGGAACTCTGTAGGGGGAACGTAGACCAGGTAGAGTTTGGCATACTTCAACATAGCGGTCTTGGCCCCTCGAGTAAAGCCTGTGTGTCTATGTATGCCGATGACTTCACATTATACACGTCAGCTACCACCGCAAGTGAAATCACTGCAACACTTAACAAGGAGATGCAGTCAGTTTTAGAACAGGTGGTTTATAATAAGCTAGTCCTAAATATATCAAAACTAAAAACATTGTATTTGTGACAAATTCTTCACCAAACACAAAATCTCATCTAAATCTTGAAATTAATAAGGAGGCAATTGAGGAGACTAAACTGCTTGGAGTAACCATAGATTGCAAACTGACATACTGATGCAACGGTAGCTAAAATGGGGAGAGGTCTGTCCATGATAAAGCGCTGCTCTGCTTTCTTGACATCGCAATCAACAAAACAAGTCCTACAGGCCTTAGTTTTATCACACCTGGACTACTGCCCAGTTATATGGTAAAATGCCAAAAGGAAGGACGAAGGCAAATTACAGTTAGCCCAGAACAGAGCAGCACATCTGGCCCTTAAATGTACAGATGGCCAATATCAATAACATGCATGTCATTCTCTCCCGGCTCAAAGTAGAGGAGAGATTGACATGCAACACTACTTGTATTTGTGAGAGGTATTGACATTTTGAAAGCATCAAACTGTCTGTTCAAACAGCTAACACACTGCTCAGACACTCATACATACCCCACAAGACATACCACCAGGGGTCTCTTCACAGTCCCCAAGTCCAGGACAGACTCTGGGAAATGCACAGTACTACATAGAGCCTTGACTACATGGTACTCTATTCCACAACAAGTAACACAATAAAATCTGATAAAAAAAAAAAGGATAAAACAACACTACGCGGACTGTGAAGAGACACACACACATATGCACACATACTCTAACACCATTAGGGGTTGAGTGCCTTGCTCAAGGGCACATTGACAAATTTTTCGCCTAGTCGGCTTGGGGATTTGGGGATTCTGTTTATTTTGTTTAACATTCAGAAAAAAACACTGTGAAAACACTACGGACACAACAACAAAACAGTGGTCTATCTAAGCCCCATAATTAACTACAATTAAATCAGTAATGTGACCCCAAAAGTACAATATCAAAAACCAACTGAACAGCCAAACAGAGTAAATCATAAGCTAACACCAAGGTAAATCTAGCATCTTTCTAGAACGTCCAAAGACTATCTGTGTTCACAATGACAACAACCTTTACCCTGTCAAATGTTCTTGTCATAACATGCATTCTCAATATTGAATGTGCATGTGTATATGTGCAAGATGAGCCCGTCTGTGTCTTTTCCATCATGAGCAGTCAGCAGTTCCAGAGAGATTGTTCACCACACGCCGTCCCTGCAGCTCCACAAAACCACCAAAATGATCCAGTGATTTGACTGCCACACGCGGGGACACGGGCCAGCGTAACCCGGGTAACAGGACAGAACAGCCCAATGGCGGAGGTAATTGACGACCATTTTCCCCGCTGTCGCTGGCTATTACTGACACTGAGGCCTGGAGGGGAGGCTGAGGCAGACATAGGGACATCACCATGCATCACACAGCCTGGATGGCAATGGCCTCACAAAGGCTATCTGATGTTCTTACAGAATTATACTACACAATATACAGTGAGCTCCAAAAAGTATTGGGACAGTGACACATTATTTGTTGTTTTGGCTCTGTACTCCAGCACTTTAGATAATACAATGACTATGAGGTTAAAGTGGAGACTGTCAGCTTTAATTTGAGGGTATTTTCATCCCTATCGGGTGAACCGTTTAGAAATTACAAGACGTTTTGTACATACAGTAGTCCCACCATTTCAGGAGCGTCGCAAATTAAATTTAGAAATCCATGTTATTCAATTATTGCGCCAACGAGCGTCTGCGACACCAAGGGCTAAAATAGAACTCATTCCTATTTCTGACACAGATCGCGCTGAAAGTCCTGCCTCTCCCATCTCCTCATTGGTTATACCCACGTGGGTGACTGAAAGACGAACTGTTTTGCCGGTAGTCGTGGTAATACATACAATGAAAGTTTAGATGCAATCACCATATAAGTTAAACGATGAAAAGGCCTGGAAGGAGAGATGACTAGAAACGATTCGGTTGGCCGTTTTATGTGTGGATTAATTGTCAGAGTAGAGGTCCTTGTGCATTTCAGGTAAAATAACAACTCAATGTTTATATCCCAGGACAAATTAGCTAGCAACAGCAAGCTAGCTAAATAGGACACATTAATGCACGATGACGCACGCACGCAGCCGGTTTGGGTTCCGTGTTAGACTTGCTGTCAATGAGAATGGCAGATCTATAACTTACATTTATTTATATGTGAATTAGGGCAGGTCGCCCAAAAAGTGACATATTGCAGCTTTAACTTTTTACTACTTTAATACACAAAATGGGTGGAATATGTACAAAAAGTGCTGTTTCAAAACAGTTCACTTGATATGGATGAAAATACCCTCAAAATCACTGTCCCAATACCGTTGGAGCTCACGGGTATACTGCACTTTTGTGCTACTACTGAAATATACTGTTGGCAAAATATACAGTCTTGGTGTTAAAATGTAAACTTTCCATGGATTTCCTGCAATAAGACAGTACTGCTTATCACCTTAAACATCTGTGAGTGTTGTCTATGGCTGTTTGTTCTGTACTTCACGCTTCTCTCCAGCTCTTTTTTTCTCTCTTCCTCAATCATTTCTCCCCAGATACCAAGTAACTCATTTGTGCATTCACCTGTCTCCTCCTCCATTGTCCATCTCACCATTTTCTCTCTTGTCTCTTAAATACAGTCTTTACTTTCATAGCTTCCTTTTCTTTGCCATCGCAGGTGAAAAAACTACCTGATCACACACCTGTTCTTTTCTCTTGCAACAGCTTGACTTATTTATACATGCACTCACACCTTTATCCTTCCTGGAGTCAGCTGATCGGGTCTCTGTGAGTTACCCTAACCTCATCTTGCTGAGAGATTCAAATCACATGGCACCTGGGTTTATTACAGGTAAGGTGGCCATTGCATTGTGGTGCTCATTCTCACGCCAACTGCCGTGGTTCTAAACTTCAGTAAGCGATGAGTGCACATTCTCAGCTGACGGCAAAGTAGTCAAAGCTTTTACACTGTGTTACACACACACAACAGTAATTTTGCCACTTCATTACTTGACCTTACTTTTAAAAATGCGAGCAACATAGAACAGGTTTATGCTTTCCTGCCAATCAATTACTTTTGAGATTGTGCACAAAGTTACTGGAAGCAGGGAAGAGAAAGAAAGCGAGAGAAAGAGAGAGAGAGATGGAGAAATTACTTTTTAAAAGGGACTATGAGAGTAAGGGTGAGTGGACAGGCACAGTACATGCAGTTTGGTCTCAATCAGAATCTTGGCAGTGTTCCAGAATACTCCTGGAAAAGGGCTTGTCATCTGAGAATGGGTCCTGGCCCAAACAGTAATGAAGGTTGTGAGCTCTAGTGTCCCCTCGTTTATGGGTATGTAGGTGTTTCCAGGACAGGTGACACTTTACCTTCCATTTGAGACCACAGACATGATGGAGAGAGACAAGTCTTTCAAAGATAGCCATAGAGAAAACGAATGTACAGTTGAAGTCAGAAGTTTACATACACCTTAGCCAAATACATTTAAACTCAGTTTTTCACAATTCCTGACATTTAATCCTAGTAAAAATTCCCTTTTAGGTCAGTTAGGATAACCCCTTTATTTTAAGAATGTGAAATGTCAGAATAATAGTAGAGAGAATGATTTATTTCAGCTTTTATTTCTTTCATCACATTCCCAGTGGGTCAGAAGTGTCACGGTTGTCATAAGAACGAGACCAAGGCACAGCGGATATTGAGTTCCATATATTCATTCCAAAAGTGAAACATAAGAGGTGCACATGCACAAACACAGGTGGGAAAAATATCTACTTCAATATGATCCCCAATTGAGACAACGATTACCAGCTGCCTCTAATTGGGAAATATACAAAACACCAACATAGAAAACATAAACTAGAACACAACATAGAAATATTAAACCAGAATACCCCCTAGTCATGCCCTGATCTCCTACACCATAGAGAAACAAGGGCTCTCTATGGTCAGGCCGTGACAAGAAGTTTACATACACTCAATTTGTTTTTGGTAGCATTGGCTTTAAATTGTTTAACTTG
This sequence comes from Oncorhynchus mykiss, assembly GCF_013265735.2. Classification (NCBI taxonomy): domain Eukaryota; kingdom Metazoa; phylum Chordata; class Actinopteri; order Salmoniformes; family Salmonidae; genus Oncorhynchus; species Oncorhynchus mykiss. Next base: position 25,579,546 of record NC_048583.1, on the reverse strand, counting down.
GGTCAAACGTTTAGGGTAGCCTTCCATAACTTCCCACAATAAATTAGGTGAATTTTGGCCCGTTCCTCCTGACAGAGCTGGTGTAACTGAGTCAGGTTTGTAGGCCTCCTTGCTCGCACACACTTTTTCAGTTCTGTCCCCACATTTTCTATAGGATTGAGGTCAGGGCTTTGTGATGGCCATTCCAATACCTTGACTTTGTTGTACTTAAGCCATTTTGCCATAACTTTGGAAGTATGCCTGGGGTCATTGTCCATTTGGAAGACCCATTTGCAACCAAGCTTGAACTTCCTGACTGATGTCTTGAGATGTTGCTTCAATATATCCCGATAATTTTCCACCTTCATGATGCCATCTATTTTGTGAAGTGCACCAGTCCCTCCTGTAGCAAAGTACTCCCACAACATGATTCTGCCACCCCCGTGCTTCACTGTTGGGATGGTGTTCTTCGGCTTGCAAGCTTCCCCCTTTTGCCTCCAAACATAACGGTGGTCATTACGGCCAAACAGTTCTATTTTTGTTTCATCAGACCAGAGGACATTTTTCCAAAAAGTACGATCTTTGTCCCCATGTGCAGTTGCAAACCGTAGTCTGGCTTTTTTATGGCGGTTTTGGAGCAGTAGCTTCTTCCTTGCTGAGAAGCCTTCCAGGTTATGTTGATATAGGACTCGTTTTACTGTGGATATAGATACTTTTGTACTTGTGTCCTCCAGCACCTTCACAAGGTCCTTTGCTGTTGTTCTGGGATTGATTTGCACTTTTCACACCAAAGTATGTTCATCTCTAGGAGACAGAACGCGTCTCCTTCCTGAGCGGTATGACGGCTGCGTGGTCCCATGGTTCCATTTACACTTGCGTACTATTGTTTGTACAGATGAACGTGGTACCTTCAGGCATTTGGAAATTGCTCCCATGGATGAACCAGACTTGTGGAGGTTGTGGAGGCTGATTTCCCCATGATGCCACAGGTACACCTCCAATTGACTCAAATTATGTAAATTAGCCTATCAGAAGCTTCTAAAGCCATGACATCATTTTCTGGAATTTTCCAAGCTGTTTAAAGACACTGTCAACTTAGTGTATGTAAACTTCTGACCCACTGGAATTGTGATACAGTGAATTATAAGTGAAATAATCTGTCTGTAAACAATTGTTGGAAAAATTACTTGTGTCATGCACAAAGTTGACCGAGTTTGTTAACAAGACATTTGTGAATGGTTAAAAAACATTTTTATTTTATTTTTTTAAACTTCCGACTTCAACTGTATGTAGGTTTACGGCAGGTTTAACCTAATCCCATTCTATGAGCCAACATCCACATTGTGGATGGGAGTTTTTCCTAGCCACCGTGCTTCTACACCTGCATTGCTTGCTGTTCGGGGTTTTAGGCTGGGTTTCTGTACAGCACTTCGTGACATCAGCTGATGTAAGAAGGATTTTATAAATACATTTGATAGATTGATTGATTGATTGTTAAAGGGATACTTCGGGATATTGGCAATGAGGTCCTAGTTAGCATTGGGGCTCGCAAAACTACCCCTAACTTCCTTCACACTGGACACAGAGACATAAAATGGTATTCACGGGTTCATCTGACTCTGGAGGAGTAGATAAAGTGCATCACTGCCAAAACCCAGAAGTATCCCTTTAACTATGAGATAATTTAGAACATTAAGTAATTAAGTGAGGATATTAACAAAAACCTCAAGACCCGGGGATCCTTTAAGACATTGTAAACCAATAGCATTCACGGTCGGGTACACTCAAATCCTGTACCAATCTACTAGAAGCAACTTGCTAACTAATGAAATATTGGTGTGTAAAAGTTATCTCCACACATTTTTCTGTCGGAGCTTCGGAGCATAACTTAATTCCCTATACTTTCTAAAGCCTGAAGCCTCTTGTGAAGGAAGAAGTAATATGTGCCCTTCCCTCCCCTGGTAAGAGACTGATAGGTCAGCTATAATAGCTAGGCAATCACAGATTTGGCAAAGAGCAGCCAAGGAGCCATTAAGGATTAATACCTCCAAGCATTAAGAAAATAAAAAGCACAGATGTTTGGTGCCATTACCGCAGAACACCTTGGTCCATTTCCCCGTCTTTAGATTTAATAAGCTTTATGGTCCCCAAGGCGGCACATGAAAAAGTCTCACTTTACAGTTTGTCACTGTAGATGGCTGTAAATGGCTGTTTATGTTAGCACGGCATAAAATGTCTATACTAAAAACACCAGGACAAAGAAAGACGAGACATCCTTTGAGAAAAACAGTGACAATAAGCACTAAACTGTATGGATGAGGTTTGAGGCTTGAGGCTGGGGATGTCCTAAAATGGTTCCCGTATCTAGGCCTATGTGAGGTAAGGATTGTCAACCAGATACTAGATATCTCACAGGACACATTTTAAGACATAGCATAATTACAGTTTTACACATTTAACCCTTTTCCTAACATTTATGATAACCTTAATCATCTGTGAGACCCATAAAACCAACTAGTTTCTTACACAACTATCAACTCGTCCCATATCCTAGATCCTTTTAAACTGCAAATGAACCCAGATCCTCGGCAGTACAACAGCTAACTCTTTACATTTTTGTCAATTACATTTAACAGACACTTTATCCAGAGAGTGATGTAAAAAGTATTCACTACCCTAAGCCATGTAGCAGTGGCAGCCCATCCAGTGTCACTCCACCCATATTTCATGGCTGTCTATTACTTGACGAAGCAGAAGACATGGAAAAACTGAAAAATGAGCAAGCCCATTGACGACATAGAAGTCTGGCCATTCATTTGATGGGCCTGCTGTGGCTCATTGTAAGGGTATAAAAGGCCTTGATTCAAGTGCAGACTCTCCCATTAAGCTTTTTCAAGTGTAATTTCAAGTCCCCCAGGGCAGTGGCCAAACTAGCAATTAGATTGTAAATGACATTGATATTACAGGAGGGGAGGAAGATCAATGATGGTTGAATTACAGGCTTTACTAATCTGTAAATTAACTGCCAATTTGGGGGAGAGAGGGCTGGATAAAATGCCTAAATGGGCTAATTTCCAACCAAACAGGTACTGACTAGGCTATAGAGTCATCAAGAAGTCCCTATTTAGAAATGAAAGGGTTCTGTTGATCAGTGTAGGTAATTGTGTGTGTGTGTGTGTGTGTGTGTGTGTGTGTGTGTGTGTGTGTGTGTGTGTGTGTGTGTGTGTGTGTCAGAGAGAGAGCAGTAGATACACAGAAAGAAAGAAAGAAAGAAAGAAAGAAAGAAAGAAAGAAAGAAAGAAAGAAAGAAGCAAAGAAAGAAAGAACCGAAGAGAGAATGCAAGGGAAGTTATTTCCCTCCTGGCTCCTATTCCCATCAGAGTGTCCATGTCTGTGTTGTGTTGAAGTAATGAGGCCGAGTGGCGCACTGTGCACCAGTCTGAATCATTAACGTGAGTGATACTGGCAGACCTAGGAGATGCTGAGGCAATGCTGCTCTGCTCAGTGTGTGTGGCAGGTTAGAGGGAAGATTCAGCTCTTATGGGAGATGTACTGTACTGTACTCAACACAGGAAGGCAACGAGACATCACATGCCAAAGGAGATGTTTCCAAGGGGGATGTTAATGTACTCAACACAGGAAGGCAACGAGACATCACATGCCAAAGGGGATGTTTCCAAGGGGGATGTTAATGGTATAATGTACTGTACAACATTTTATAGTGTTGGCAGTGGGAACTGTATCTCCAGCAGTGATAAGTATAATTTTTGTCTTGATCAGTTGTTGCCTAGTACTGTCATTTTGCTAGATAGGGCCATCTACTTTAAGTGCTGTCTGTCTTCCCAGTAGCCTACTTGGTGTGTGTACTGCTGACTGCTATTCATTTACAGATTATTGTTGACAGGTCAACCAGGATTAAGGGGCAGGGCAATTTGTGACTTGTTGTTTTGGTAGTCAGTGGCTGTATTGGAGGGGGAGTGGTTTCTCCTCTGCTAGGCAATCAGCAATTAGTACCGGGAGGTGTGCTTTTCATCTATGTAAGGCAATTAGCAATAAGTATTAGTACTTCAGCCTCCCCTGTTTTCTCAGCGGCAGCTGTAAGCGGAGGTCTCGTTGCAAAACTATGACCGTCGCCGAAACAAAGACGGTTCTGCCGAGTTGTTCAAGGACGGAAGGAGTGGGAGGCTCCAGACCATTCTCTCACTTTAGTATCTTACCTAGTTATTTTCTGATGATCTCATTTTGCTCTTTTGTATCTGGCAACTTTGTGTTTTCTATACCTGTTCGCGCCTCTCTCTGTAAGCTTTACAGACGCTCACCACCCCTTGGCTGCAACCCTTCTAATTTAGTGTACTCTGCTCGCACAACTCATGTGGAATTTCTGTTCTCTGGCAGCTTTTAGAACTGCCTATCTGCGGTGAAGAACGGCGAGTTCATCTCAGCTTATGCTGCCCTTCAGTCCCCTGACTTTTTGGCCCTAAAGGAGACATGGATCACCTCAGAGAACGCTGCTACTCCAGTTGCTCTCTCTTCATCTGACTAAGTTTTCTCTCATAGTTCGAGAGCATCTGGCCGTCGCGGTGGTGCACACGGCTACTCATTTTTCCTATGTGGAGATTTTCTATTTTCTCTCACCTGTCCATCTCCTCATTTGAATTCCATGCTGTCACTGTCACTTGTCAACTCAAGATTAACATTGGTTTGATCTATTGCCCACTAGGTGTCCTTAGAGAGTTATTCAATGAGCTTGACACCTTAAGAAGCACATTTCCTGACGATGGCTCACCGCTCTTCGAAATTGGCGACTTCAACTGCCTGACGTCTGCCTTCAATTAATTCCCCTCGTCTCTTTTGACCTCACCCTTTCCCAGTCCCCTACCACTCACAAGACAGGCAATACGCATGACCTCATCTTTAATAGAGGCTGTTTGCCTATTAATCTCACTGCAACCTCCCTCCAGGTCTCTGATCACTACTTTGTTTCCTTTTCTGTATCCCTTTTCTCCAACCCTAACCACTCAGCCCCTACCCTGTTGCAATGTTTGCTCTCTATCTCCCACTACTATCTCCCCTTCTATCCTATCATCTCTCCCTTCTGCTAAATCCTTTCTCCCTCCTGTCTCCTGATTCTACCTCATCGACCCTACTCTCCACCCTTTCTGCATCCTATGACTCGCACTGTCCACTTTCCTCCCAAAACAGGGCTGTGGGCAGCTAGGCAAAAATGGAGGAAAACTAAACTTCCAGAGGACCTATCATCCATTCACCCCTGTTTCTCTACCTTCCATTCTCCCGTATCCACTGCAAAAGCCACTTTCTATCACATGAAATGACAAGCTTCTGCCTCTAACCCAAGGAAACTCTTTTCCACCTTCTCCTCCCTCCTTAATCCTCTACCCCCCTTCCCTCTCTGCGGAGGACTTTGTCATCCACTTTGAAAAGGAGATTGATGACATCCGCTCCTCATTCTCTCAGCCTATTGAGTCCACTTGTCCCACTCACACAGAACTACCCTACGCCTTGACCTCTTTCTCCCCACTCTCTCCAGATGGAATCCTGCAACTAGTGAGGGAGGTCTGGCCGCCGGACAACCTGCCCACTCGACCACTTCCCCTACACCCTTCTCCAGACCATCTCTGGAGACCTGCTCCAATTCCTCACTTCCCTCATCAACTGATCCTTGTCCACTAGATGCGTCCCCTCTGACGTCAAAATAGACTTGAAAAACACTTGAGCGTGCTGTCTCTGACCAACTCTCTCACTATCTCTCTCAGAACGATCTTCTTGACCCTAACCATTCAGGTTTTATGATGTGTCACTCCACCGAGACTGACTGCTCTTCTCTGTGTCACGGAGACTCTCTGTACTGCCAAAGCTGACTCTCTCTCCTCTTTTCTCATCCTCCTAGATCTATCTACTGCCATCACCACTGTGAAGCGTCACATCCTCCTCTCCACCCTCTCAGGGCTGGGCATCTCAGGCTCTGCCCACTCTTGGATTGCATCCTACCTGGCAGGCTGCTCCAACCAGGTGACCTGGATGGGATGTATGTCTGCACCACATACTCTCACTACTGGTGTCCCCCAGGGCTCGGTTCTAGGCTCTCACCTCTTCTCTCTATACAAACATATATTCTCTGCAAACATCAAAGCAGTGATTGCTCCTGCAGGTTCATTCTCTACAACATCCGTAGAGTATGACCCTACCTCACACAGGAAGCGGCGCAGGTCCTAATCCAGGCGCTTGTCATTTCCCGTCTGGACTACTGCAACTCCCTGTAGGCTGAGCACCTCGCTTGTGCCATCAAACCCCTGCAATTAATCCAGAACGCTGCAACCCGCAGGTGTTCGAAGACTATCTTAAATAATCCTACAGCACCCCCCCTCCCCCACATCACCTCCTCACCCTGAAAAAAAATAATTTTGTGATGTTTACATTTTTTTCTCCCTTACTAGTTCAGACTTGCTGGTAGCTATATTATTGAGGAAAAATGTACATAATGTGATTGTTCCACCTAGCTATCTTAAGATTGATACACTAACTGTAAGTCGCAATGGATAAGTGTCTGTTAAATGACTCAAATGTAATGTAAAGTGTAAGATACATTTCTACCAGTAGTTGCAGCTTCAGTGAGAGCTACATCTCCACCTGTAGTTGCAGCTTCACTGAGAGATACATCTCTACCAGTAGTTGCAGCTTCACTGAGAGCTACATTCTACCAGTAGTTGCAGCTTCACTAAGAGCTACATTTCTACCAGTAGTTGCAGCTTCAGTGAGAGCTACATTCTACCAGTAGTTGCAGCTTCACTGAGAGCTATTTCTACCAGTAGTTGCAGCTTCAGTGAGAGCTACATTCCTACCAGTAGTTGCAGCTTCACTGAAAGCTACATCTCTACCAGTAGTTGCAGCTTCAGTGAGAGCTACATCTCTACCAGTAATTGCAGCTTCAGTGAGAGCTACATTTCTACCAGTAGTTGCAGGTTCATTAGCTCGAGTCTTGCATCAGTCCACTATTGTCATAGTCACCCTATTGTCATAGGGAAATTAAGAGTACTCTGACAGGGATAAGGCCGGCTCTTCCAACCTTTAAATAAAGCAACAGTTGAGGCATCACGACCAGTCCTGAGAAGAGATCGCTCCATTTGTATGCAGACCCATTGCAAACCCAGAGAGCCTGAAGTCAGTCCAATTCCATGTCCATCTTTATTCATTCACTAAACAGACAGAGTATTTGGCAGGGAAAAAACAGCAACCCACTCCAGAGAACAGCCTATGGTCTAACACTTCCTTAGATAAAAGTGAAGAAGTCTGAGGTCCTTTTCACATTACGGCCGAACACAGGACCAACTGGAAACGTCAAAGATGTCTGATAACTCTTCGCAGATAATGGAAGTTGACTAGTCGATACCTTTGTATTATTAAAAACCAAGAGTTCTGACATATTGCATTCATCAAGATGTCCCTCCACGAGATACTGGAGATATTTAACATTTCCAATTTGTCTCTGGTTTCCTTTCCTTAGCATTGCAAACAGAAGGCAGCCAAAAGGCCTTCAAACTGTGGTAACTGTAAACATATGCTTGTTGGATAATGACAACTATGCACTTAAAAGCTTCAAGTAGATGAGGGAGGAACAGTAGAGGAGAGGTGGGCATTGAACGCCAAGGTGGTGTGGTCTCTGGGAAGGAGTTTAGAGGCACATGGTGTCCAGTGAGTTTAGGGTACGTTCACAACTTATTGGATTCATGAGCTAAACCATGCATGTAAAGAGAATAGGTTTTTCACTTCCGAAAACTGGAAGTAAACACACCTTGTGTATGCAAAGGTAACAGGCAAATAGCAAAGGCCTACACCATGCATGCAAAAGTAACAGGTAGGTCACAGCACAGGTTAAACCATGCAGGTGTAGTGAGAGAGGACTTCCGTACCTCCTGGGAAGTGTTCGTTGATGGACCAGTTGTCCACCTGGAGTGTGGCGTTGCCCCCATTCCTGGTGAACCGCACCACATGGTACTTCCCGTCATTCACAGGGGTGCTGCTCTCTCTCACACTGATGTCCATTGTGCCGATGTTAAACGTCACACCGATCTTCCCTTGTTCCTAGAAGAAGACACAAACAAAGGAATTAATTTAGTGATTGTTTAAAATTTTGGAACAAATTTTTAGGCAAATCATTTGTTTTTGACAAATTACTATTTTGTGCGTCCCATTTCAGATATAGTTATTACTCTTTTGTTCAAGGTTTAATTCTCTTTCTCTTTTCATTCTATTCGCTCAGTCTCTAATAAATAATACATTATATTAACCTTAATGGCCCCTTCTGTTGGATAACAGACACACACACACACACACACACACACTTGTAAAAATCAATGATGTTAAATAAACCAGAGAGAGAAACTAGATTAATGAGCAGTGAAGGCTCACACAGTCACATAGTGGAAGAGAACAGACTTGACAGTTCAGGTGACCAATTCCACCTACTCACTTTTTTCCACAGGAAACTGTGTTGTGTTACAGCCTGAATTTAAAATGGGATTCTGTGTCACTGGCATACCCACAATACCCCATAATGTCAAAGTGGAATTATGTTTTAATTTTTTTTTACTCATTAATAAAACATTTAAAGCTGAAACGTGTTGAGTGAATACATATTCAACCCCTTTGTTATGGCAAGCCTAAATACAGTGCCTTGCGAAAGTATTCGGCCCCCTTAAGTTAATACTTTGTAGCGCCACCTTTTGCTGTGATTACAGCTGTAAGTCGCTTGGGGTATGTCTCTATCAGTTTTGCTCATCGAGAGACTAGAAATTTTTTCCCATTCCTCCTTGCAAAACAGCTCGAGCTCAGTGAGGTTGGATGGAGAGCATTTGTGAACAGCAGTTTTCAGTTCTTTCCACAGATTCTCGATTGGATTCAGGTCTGGACTTTGACTTGGCCATTCTAACACCTGGATATGTTTATTTTTGAATCATTCTATTGTAGATTTTGCTTTATGTTTTGGATCATTGTCTTGTTGGAAGACAAATCTCCGTCCCAGTCTCAGGTCTTTTGCAGACTCCATCAGGTTTTCTTCCAGAATGGTCCTGCATTTGGCTCCATCCATCTTCCCCATCAATTTTAACCATCTTCCCTGTCCCTGCTGAAGAAAAGCAGGCCCAAACCATGATGCTGCCACCACCATGTTTGACCGTGGGGATGGTGTGTTCAGCTGTGTTGCTTTTACACCAAACATAACATTTTGCATTGTTGCCAAAAAGTTCAATTTTGGTTTCATCTGACCAGAGCACCTTCTTCCACATGTTTGGTGTGTCTCCCAGGTGGCTTGTGGCAAACTTTAAACAACACTTTTTATGGATATCTTTAAGAAATGGCTTTCTTCTTGCCACTCCTCCATAAAGGCCAGATTTGTGCAATATACGACTGATTGTTGTCCTATGGACAGAGTCTCCCACCTCAGCTGTAGATCTCTGCAGTTCATCCAGAGTGATCATGGGCCTCTTGGCTGCATCTCTGATCAGTCTTCTCCTTGTATGAGCTGAACGTTTAGAGGGACGGCCAGGTCTTGGTAGATTTGCAGTGGTCTGATACTCCTTCCATTTCAATATTATCGCTTGCACAGTGCTCCTTGGGATGTTTAAAGCTTGGGAAATCTTTTTGTATCCAAATCCGGCTTTAAACTTCTTCACAACAGTATCTCGGACCTGCCTGGTGTGTTCCTTGTTCTTCATGATGCTCTCTGCGCTTTTAACGGACCTCTGAGACTATCACAGTGCAGGTGCATTTATACGGAGACTTGATTACACACAGGTGGATTGTATTTATCATCATTAGTCATTTAGGTCAACATTGGATCATTCAGAGATCCTCACTGAACTTCTGGAGAGAGTTTGCTGCACTGAGAGTAAAGGGGCTGAATAATTTTGCACGCCCAATTTTTCAGTTTTTGATTTGTTAAAAAAGTTTGAAATATCCAATAAATGTTGTTTCACTTCATGATTGTGTCCCACTTGTTGTTGATTCTTCACAAAAAAATACAGTTTTATATCTTTATGTTTGAAGCCTGAAATATGGCAAAAGTTCGCAAAGTTCAAGTGGGCCGAATACTTTCGCAAGGCACTGTAAGTATAGGAGTAAAAATGTGCTAAACAAGTCACAAAATAAGTTGCATCAACTCACTCTGTGTGCAATAATAATGTTAAACATGATTTTTCATCTCTGTTCCCCTCACACACAATTATCAGTGTGGTCCCTCAGTTGAGCAATGAATTTCAAACACAGATTCAACCACAAAGACCAGGGAGGTTTTGCAAGTAAGTGCACCTATTGTCCTGTGTGGCTCAGTTGGTAGAGCATGGCCAGGGTTGTGGGTTCCATTCCCATGGGGGACCAGTACAAACAAATAAGAAAATGCATGCACTCATAAGTTGCTCTGGATAAGAATGTCTGCTAAATGACAAAACATTTATATAATATTGGTAGACAGGTACAAAAAAGCAGATATTAAATGTGCCTTTAAGCACATTAAGTTATTAATTACACTTTGGATGGTGTGTCATTACAAAGATACAGGGGTCCTTCCTAACTCAGTTGCCGGAAAGGAAGGAAACTGCTCAGGGATTATACCATGAGGCAAATGGGGACTTTAAAACAGTTACAGAGTTTTATGACTGTGATAGGATGATCATCAACATGGTAGTTACTCCACAATACTAACTTAAATGACAGAGTGAAATAAGGAAGCCTATACAGAATAAAAATATTCCAAAACATGCATCCTGTTTACAATAAAGCAGTTAAGTAAAACTGCAAAAGAATTGGCAAAGAAATGTCCTGAATACAAAGCGTTAAGTTTGGGGCAAATCCATACTAATTCTATAACATACCCTTCCCATCTTGCCAAGCTGAAATAAACTGATCCACACCTAGTGTTGCAAAAGTTCGGTAGCTTTCTCTAAATTCCCCAGTTTTCCAGAAATCCTGGATTCTCTGTTTATTCCCCCATTTCCAGGAATTCTCCAACTGGGGTTTCTAGAAAACTGGGGATTTAGAAAAAGTTAACATAATTTGCAACGTAAAGTTTTAGAACATTTAGAAATATGCTATGTAGAACAAATATGCTTCTCTGACATGCAGAATTAAGATTTAGGGAACAGGGAACAGAATCGAAAACAGGAAGTGATCTCCAGTGTTCCAGAACACTAGAGCCATGGGAACCGGTTAATAACATGAATTTACATTCAAAGCATTATTTAAAGTCCCACAAAAAAACGCCATCATTGCGACTATGCAAAGCAATCACTCTGTCGCTCAGAAACTTCTCTTCCAGTGTCTGCCTGCCAGCATGTTTTCTAGGCTAGTTAACTTCTCTAGGCTAGCATTTTCACGTTTGGATGAAAAGCGTGCCCAGAGTAAACTGCCTCCTACTCAGTCCCAGATGCTAATATATGCATATTATTATTAGTATTGGATAGAAAACACTCTGAAGTTTCTAGAACTGTTTGAATCATGTCTGTGACTAAAAAATTACTTATTTGGTAGGCAAAACCCCGATGACAAACCATTCAGATGTTGTTTTTTTGAGGTCACTCTCTTTTCAATGACTTGTCATTGGGAATCCAGATTTCTAAGGGACCTTCCTTCCAGTTCCTATCGCTTCCACTGGATGTCAACAGTCTTTAGAAACTGGTTGAGGTTTTTCCTTTGAGAAATGAAGAAGTAGCCAGTGAAGTGCATTGTTTGTTAGAGGCGCGTGACCAGAAAGCATGCTACACATTGTTTTCCTTCAGTATTGAACACAGAGCATTTTTTTCACTGGATGTTGGCCAGGTGGGACGCTTCCGTCCCACATATCCCAGAGAGATTAAGTAAACTATAGTTATCACATTTCACATTGGATTTATTAACTACAAAAAGGTAAAACGTGTTTTGAATTCTGGTGCTGCATCACACAGATGCTTGTTAGCAAACTCTGGTCCAGGGCATGGAGCCAACTCTCAGATGTTAAAAGGTCCTCCATATTAGCCGCTCCCCCGTAGGTACACTATACAGTTGAAGTCGGAAGTTTACATACACCTTAGCCAAATACATTTAAACTCAGCTTTTCACAATTCCTAACATTTAAGCCTAACATTTCCTGTCTTTGGTCAGTTAGAATCACCACTTTAATTTAAGAATGTGAAATGTCAGAATAACAGTAGAGAGAATGATTTATTTCAACATTTATTTCTTTCATCACATTCCCAGGGGGTCAGAAGTTTACATACACTCAATTAGTATTTGGTAGCGTTGCCTTTAAATTGTTTAACTTGGGTCAAACGTTTCGGGTAGCCTTCCACAACCTTCCCACAATAAGTTGGGTGAATTACTCGCAGACACCTCGACAGCCCTGAAAGAACTTCATTGGACTCTATGTAAACTGGAAACCACACATCCTGAGGCTGCCTTTATTATAGCTAGGGATTTTAACAAAGCTAATCTGAAAACAAGTCTCCCTACATTTTATCAGCGAGACTCGGGCTGGAAAAAATATGGATCATTGTTACGCTAACTTCCACGACGCATACAAAGCCCTCCCTCGCCCTCCTTTCTGCAAATCTGACCACGACTCCATTTTGTTGCTCCCAGCCTATAGACAGAAACTAAAACAGGAAACACCTGTGCTCAGGTCTGTTCAATGCTGGTCCGACCAATCTGATTCCACGCTTCCAGATTGCTTCGATCACGTGGACTGGGATATGTTCCGGATAGCGTCAAACAACATTATTGATGTATACGCTGATTCGGTGAGCGAGTTTATTAGCAAGTGCATATTGAAGGCAGCATTCGCGCAAAACTGAAAGTGCAAACCACTGCTTTTAATCAGGGCAAGGCAACCGGAAACATGACTAAATACAAACGGTGTAGCTATTCCCTCCACAAGGCAATCAAACAAGCTAAGCGTAAGTATAGAGACAAAGTAGAGTCGCAATTCAATGGCTCAGACACGAGAGGTACAGTGGGGCAAAAAAGTATTTAGTCAGCCACCAATTGTGCAAGTTTTCCCACTTAAAAAGATGAGAGAGGCCTGTAATTTTCATTATAGGTACACTTCAACTATGACAGACTTTCAACTCCCTCCAAAGATTTTCTATGGGGTTGAGATCTGGAGACTGGTTAGGCCACTCCAGGACCTTGAAATGCTTCTTACGAAATCACTCCTTCGTTGCCCGGGCAGTGTGTTTGGGATCATTGTCATGCTGAAAGACCCAGCCACGTTTCATCTTCAATGCCCTTGCTGGTGGAAGGAGGTTTTCACTCAAAATCTCACAATACATGGCCCCATTCATTCTTTCCTTTACACGGATCAGTCGTCCTGGTCCCATTGCAGAAAAACAGCCCCAAAGCATGATGTTTCCACCCCCATGCTTCACAGTAGGTATGGTGTTCTTTGGGTGCAACTCAGCATTCTTTGTCCTCCAAACACGACGAGTTGAGTTTTTACCAAAAAGTTATATTTTGGTTTCATCTGACCATATGACATTATCCCAATCTTCTTCTGGATCATCCAAATGCTCTCTAGTAAACTTCAGACGGGCCTGGACATGTACTGTCTTAAGCAGGGGGACACGTTTGGCACTGCAGGATTTGAGTCCCTGGCGGCGTAGTGTGTTACTGACGGTAGGCTTTGTTTACTTCGGTCCCAGCTCTCTGCAGGTCATTCACTAGGTCCCCCCGTGTGGTTCTGGGATTTTTGCTCACCGTTCTTGTGATCATTTTGACCCCACGGGGTGAGATCTTGCGTGGAGCCCCAGATCGAGGGAGATTATCAGTGGTCTTGTATGTCTTCTATTTCCTAATAATTGCTCCCGCAGTTGATTTCTTCAAACCAAGCTGCTTACCTATTGCAGATTCAGTCTTCCCAGCCTGGTGCAGGTCTACAATTTAGTTTCTGGTGTCCTTTGACAGCTCTTTGGTCTTGGCCATAGTGGAGTTTGGAGTGTCACTTTTTGAGGTTGTGGACTGGTGTCTTTTATACTGATAACAAGTTCAAACAGGTGCCATTAATACAGGTAACAATTGGAGGACAGAGGAGCCTCTTAAAAAATAAGTTACAGGTCTGTGAGAGCCAGAAATCTTGCTTGTTTTTAGGTGACCAAATACTTATTTTTCACCATAATTTGCAAATAAATTCATAAAAAATCATACAATGTGATTTTGTGGATTTTTTTTCTCATTTTGTCTGTCATAGTTGAAGTGTACCTATGATGAAAATTTCTCTCATCTTTTTAAGTGGGAGAACTTGCACAATTGGTGGCTGACTAAATACTTTTTTTGCCCCACTGTATGTGGCAGGGTCTACAGTCAATCACAGACTACAAAAAGAAAACCAACCCCCCCGATGTCTTGCTCCCAGACAAACTAAACAACTTCTTTGCTCGCTTTGAGGACAATACAGTGCCACCGACAAGGCCCGCTACCAAAACCTTCAGACTCTCCTTCATCGCAGCCAATGTGAGTAAAACATTGAAACGTGTTAACCCTCGCAAGGCTGCCGGCCCAGACGGCATCCTTAGCCGCGTCCTCAGAGCATGCGCAGACCAGATGTCTGGTGTGTTTACGAACATATTCAATCAATCCCTATCCCAGTCTGCTGTTACCACATGCTTCAAGAGGGCCACCATTGTTCATGTTCCCAAGAAAGCTAAGGTAACTGAGCTAAATGACTATCGCCCCGCAGTTCTCACTTTCGTCATCACAAAGTTCTTTGAGAGACTAGACAAGGATCATATCACCTCCACCCTACCTGACAACCAAGACCCACTCCAATTTGCTTACCGCTCCAATAGGTCCACAGACGACGCAATCACAATCACACTGCACACCATAGTACCCTCCAAACTCATCATTAAGCTCGAGACCCTGGGACTCGGCCCCGCCCTGCAACTGGGTCCTGGACTTTGACGGGCCGCCCCCAGGTGGTGAGGGTAGGAAACAACATCTCCACCCCCGCTGATCCTCATCACTGGGGCCCCACAGGGGTGTGTTCTCAGCCCTCTCCTGTACTCCCTGTAGAACCCATGACTGCGTGGCCATGCACACCTACAACTAAATCATCAAGTTTGCAGACGACACTACAGTGGTAGGCTTGATTACCACCAACGACGAGACAGCCTATAGGGAGGAGGTGAGGGTGGTGTCAGGAAAATAACCTCACACTCAATGTCAACAAAACAAAGGAGATTATCTTGGACTTCAGGAAACAGCAGAGCAAGCACCAACTGAAATGGTCCACCCACACAGACAGTGTGGTGAAGAAGGCGCAACAGCGCCTCTTCAACCTCAGGAGGCTGAAGACATTTGGCTTGTCACCAAAAACATTCACAAACTTCTACAGATGCACAATCGATTGCATCCTGTCGGGCTGTATCACCACCTGGTACGGAAACTGCTCCACCCACAACCGCAAGGCTCTCCAGAGGGTAGTGAGGTCTGCACAACGCATCACCGCTACACTCGCATTAACCTCTAGTAAATCCCCATCCCGAGTGCGGGAGCGTAATCATCGACTGACACTAATTAGCATAACGCAACGGACATAAATATTCCTAGAAAATATTCCTATTCATGAAAATCACAAGTGAAATATATTGAGACACAGCTTAGCCTTTTGTTAATCACCCTGTCATCTCAGATTTTCAAAATAGGCTTTACAGCCAAAGCTAGACAAGCATTTGTGTAAGTTTATCGATAGCCTAGCATAGCATTTTGTCCAGCTAGTAGCAGGTAACTTGGTCACGGAAATCAGAAAAGCAATCAAATTAAATTGTTTACCTTTGATAAGCTTTGGATGTTTTCACTCACCAGACTCCCAGTTAGATAGCCAATGTTCCTTTTTTCCAAAAATATTATTTTTGTAGGCGAAATAGCTCCGTTTGTTCTTCACGTATGGCTGAGAAATCGCCCGGAAATTGCAGTCACAAAAACGCCGAAAAATATTCCAAATTAGCTCCATAATATCAACAGAAACATGGCAAACGTTGTTTATAATCAATCCTACGTCACACTGCTGTAGACACCTTGGGGAATACGGAGAAAAAGTAATCTGGTTGATAGCCCATTCACTGCTCAATAGGGACGCATTGGAACGCAGAGCTTTCAATTGGATTTTTCTCAGGCTTTCGCCTGCAATATCAGTTCTGTTATACTCACAGACAATATTTTTACAGTTTTGGAAACTTCAGAGTGTTTTCTATCATAAGCTGTCTTATGCATATTCTAGCATCTTGTCCTGACAAATATCCCGTTTACTACGGGAACGTTATTTTTCCAAAAATGAAAATACTGCCCCCTAGTCACAAAAGGTTCAGCTAACCATGTGTATGTGACCAATAAAATTTGATTAGATTTTTTGTTCAAACCGGTTCAGAACTTTATTACAGTGGAACAGAATGAAAACAATAGGGGTTCTGTTCAGACCGAAACGATTTTGGTTCCAACCCCTGCTTCTATCTGCAACGTTCAAGGCCAAGTGTTACTTACAACCTTCCAAAATGTACCGAAATGACGCTAATCCTTGTCAGCATCTCCTTTCTCCAGCCTCTCTTCTGTCAACATCTTTGCTACTTCCCTCATATTTCCTCTGTTGTTAACCAGAGAGTGAATCACCTCCTTATCTGTATACTAAGCAGAATCTAAGGACAGATGATGAACAGTATCGAGGGAGATGTGTCTCATCATCATGTTGAGTATTTATCACCACTGATCAGAGAAAGGCACTGGGGGGAATCTAGGCCAGGGCTCTCAAGTTTGTTTGGAAGACATCAGACAGGAAGTGGAAGACACTGTACGGATGATCAGTATTAACAGGGGGATTGAAATTGATGAGGAATTGTTCTAGACCAGCATTTCCCAAACTAGGACTCACAAGGATTTGAAAATGGGGTCGCTATAGAAAGTGGCCTACCGAGTGGCGTCGCTACAGACCCGGGTTCGATTATGGGAGACCCATAGGGCGGTGCACAATTGGCCCAGCGTTGTCTGAGTTAGGGGGGGATCTGGCCGGCCGGGATGTCCTTGTCCCATCGTTCTCTAGCGACTCCTTGTGGCGGGCCGGGCGCATGCACGCTGACTGTAGTTGCCAGTTGTACAGTGTTTCCCCCGACACATTGGTGCAGCTGGCTTCCGGGTTATGCAAGCAGTGTGTCAAGAAGCAGTGCGGCTTGGCAGAGTCGTGTTTCGGAGGACGCATGGCTCTCGACCTTCGCCTCCTGAGTCCATATGGGAGTTGCAGCGATGGGACAAGACTGTAACTACCAATTGGATATCATGAAAATAAATACATGTCTGCTTGGTTCATAGAACCGTGGTTGTGAGGTTGTTATAAACAGAGCGGTTTCTGTTTTCTTCTTACAAATGTGGCTCTAATTTTTTGAACGATTTAAGCTACAAAATATTATGACCCCATTCCTGAAAGATTAGCCACTCATTAACATGTACATTTCCCTCTACAATTCCCACAAACCTCACAGGTCTTGTTAGAACAAAGTGGACAAGACCTGGTACTAAATCAGACTGGGGAAAAAATAACATCTGTTCTTTTTTTACACAGAAGATCATACACAATTATTGCCTGATGATCTTCTGAACTTCACAATATCTTTCTGATGCATTTCAGTGACAATATGTGATTGTGATGATATGTAGCTTATTGTACAGCCAGCAGCAGTAAGCTCATACAAATGCCTCTCTAGTGAATCGTTCACTATGAATGTACTTAAAAATATATATATATATGAGAAATGAACTACATAATTAGCCATGAAAAATTAGCACACTTCAAGGAGCATTGGGGGACTCCTTTAAACAGTGAATAAAACCAGAAGGCAACACTCCATCACCATGGCCCCTTTGAGATATTCCCTTAATGGCGCTGCCATTTAACGCATCTCATCTCTAACTCTAAGATAAAGACACAGTGCATGATAGTGATCCATCCCGTGGAGTGCGGCAGTGCGCTGCAGTGCAGAGTACACAGGGATGGCAGGGTGATTCCATGGTGTCACCTGCACAAATTGATAAGTGGTTAAGAAATGAACAGAGCTTCATGTGAGAGAATGGAGTGTAAACTGCTGAGAACATAATGGAGGTTTGGCCCTAGAAATGGCAGCCAAGAGGGGCAGTGAAGCAGAGATGACATGTGTTTCATCAATAAAAAGCTGGGGTTAGCTATGAGTCAATGTATCACTGATGGAACAATACAAACAGTCTGTTCTTCAAGCAGTACAAACAACTTTTAGGGATAGAACAGAAACATATTTTTTTTTGTTCGTAACGTTTGGCCACATGATTCGAGTCAATATCTTGCGTTGGGTACCAAGAAATATAATGTTGAAATGGCAGTTACTCTGACCCAAGGTCAGGTTTGGGTAGTTACCGATTACATGTGATCAGTTACATGTAATGTGATTGAAAAAAACTCAATAAGATCAGTTACGTTAACAGCAAAAATATTGTCATCAGATTACAGAGACTTTTGAAAATGACCTGATTACTTCTTGGATGACTTTTAAATGTAGAAAGAATGTTTGCAAAAAAAATACATTGACACCTTTCTCAATAACATTGAATTCAGCATTGAAAAAAGGGCACAAGTTTAAGTTAGTTCCAACTGAGCGAGTCTGAGCACAAGTCAGAGACCACTATGATGATGCACTAAATGTGTGTGATGGATGATCGATGGCGCCAACTAAACAGACTTTTTGGGTCATAAAGAAGGATTTTAGCTAACAAAATGACTATACATGTTATAGCTGGGACCCTTTGGATGGCAAATCAGAGGAAGATTTTCAAAAAGAAAGTGAATATTTAAATCGCTATTTGTGAATATATGAAACCTGTGCCGGTGGATTTTTTTTTTATGTGGGGCGCTGTCCTCAAACAATCGCATGGCATGTTTTCATTGTAATAGCTACTGTAAATCAGACAGTGCAGTTAGATTAACAAGAATTTAAGCTTTCAACCGGAATATAAGACACTTATATGTACCTAAATGTTTAATATCCATACATTTTATGATTATTTATTTGAATTGCGTGCCCTCCAGTTTCATCGGAAGTTGTCCCGCTAATGGGACGCCTAGCCCTAAGAAGTTTTAAGGGGAAAGTAATCCAAATGTAACTGAAAGTAATCAGATTATGTTACTGAGCTTGGGTAATCCAAAAGTTACGTTACTAATTTCAATTTTGGACAGGTAACTAGTAACTGTAACGAATTACATTTAGAAAGTAACTGTCCAACCCTGCCCAAAGGCACGATTTACAATTATTGATAATTTCAACACACACATGAGACAGAATGTACAGCACATTCTTGTTTGGACTATGTGGTCTCTTAGATGGCGTATTCTATAAGATAGCATTGCTAACAGCAATATCAGGGAATTTAAATGTTTTATTTAACCTGGCAAGTCAGTTAAGAACAAATTCTTATTTACAAAGACGGCCTACCCCTGCCAAACCATAACGACGCTGGGCCAATTGTGTGCAGCCAGTTGTGATACAGCCTGGAATCAAACCAGGGTCTGTGGTGATGGCTCTAGCACTGAACTGCAGTGCCTTAGATCGTTGCGCCACTCGGGAGCCCACCAATAACAGGCAAGTGAAAGAAGTTTTTCGTTGTTGACGTCTTAGGCAAGTTGCTTTATATGAAATGGCCTGATATATTATTTGTCTTAAAAGCCAAAATCTACAAGGAATTAGAACAATTATCAACAAATGTGTAAGCCCTTCACAAAGACATTACCTCTTTAACTGTCACGACTTCTGCCGAAGTCGGTGCCTCTCCTTGTTCGGGCGGTGTTCGGCACTCGACGTCGCCGGTCTTCTAGCAATCACCTATCCATTTTTAATTTTCCATTTGTTTTGTCTTGTTTTCCCACACACCTGGTTTTCATTCCCTCATTAAGTGTTGTGTATTTAACCCTCTGTTCCCCCCATGTCTGTGCGGTATTGTTTGTTTGTTTGACTGGTGCGCGTCGGGTTATTGTGCCCATATTTTGTATTTCTTATGGTTTTTACTATTAAACTGCTCCGGCTATTACCTAGTTCTGCTCTCCTGCGTCTGACTTCCCTGCCACCAGTTTACGCACCCCTTACATTAACATGAGCTAGAGAAGAGTAAAAAGGCAATTTAACTAATGCTAGATAATTGAGGCATTTGGGGTTGGTAGTTTAGTGTTCATACAGAGGTATTTTCAGGCTCAGACGCTAACACAGTGGTGATAGTCATTTTACCATATTATTAACAACATCAGAAAGGCCTAAAAGAGCATTAAACTCACCTCAACAGTATGCACCTACGTAGGCGTTCATACATTATGCACGTTTGAAAAATGTTAAACTGCATTCAAAACACATGCGTAATATGTATTTCACATGTACAAAACCTATATAGCACGCGTATAACTATATCAAGTGGTTATAGGGTCCTGCTGGAGGGTAAAAGTGTGTCTCAAAGTCAACTGTCTGGTGTATCTGTTCTATGATCATCTGCTTGAATAGAGCAGACTACGGCTCATTAATAATTTAATCTGCATGCCTTTCTTTTCAGAGCATCTGTGAGACTCAACTTGACACTGACACAATATGGTCTTTGTTAAAAGGAAATCATAACTGCAGTTATTAGCATCAAGGTCAAGAAATTGTGACCGTATGAAGTGCCTGTGCGTCCATGTGTGTTTGTGCATGTGTTTGTGCATTACTTTATCATAAACGAGTATGTGTGACTTTTCGCGTCTGTCCTTCTCTCCGCAGGCATGCAGAAAAGGAAGGAAGTCTATCCTAGATTACCATGGCAACCCTGAATACTGCATTTGTGTGATATTGCTAAAAGCAAAACAATTATGTTGGGTCAGAAGGCTAATGCCGTTTACAAACGCAGAAAATTAGCGGAGAAACAAAGGGTCACATAACTGCTCGAATTCAGTTATTTTATGGAAAGTTGCATTGTACTTTGCTTGTTGAAAATTGAGTTTAAATTGGTGCATTTAAAGAAGAAAGTAGAGTACCCAAAATGGATGGGTCTGAACATTAAGCTCGCATCTAAGAAAAAGCTATGCGGACAAGATAAGGTCAGCTAACTGGATCATTAGACTAAGATAAATGAAGATAAGGAGAAAGAGCGAGGGAGTAGGAGAAAGAGAGAGAAAGATGGAGAGAAAGAGAGATAGGGCGAGATACACAGACTCCTACCCACTAAATGTATACTTAAAGAGATGCCTCAATCAGCCGACTCAACACTGAACCGCAGAAAAAGCTAAACTTTTAAACGCATTGCTTTGACAATCAGCAGTAACTCCCTCAACATTCTCACAGAGAGGGGAAATAAACCATATGGTTACCATCCACAAACAGTCTTCAAGCTGCTATCACTGGGAGAGGAGGAACACATACACAAACACACACAGGCGCGCACACCGACTGGGCTTTTTAAAATGAACGTCAGTGGGTGGGGCAGAACACATGCCAGGGTTTCCATTAGCCGGTAATAGCCGGCTTTTGGACGAAAAAGAAAAAAGAAAAGCCGATAAATAAAATTTCCGCTGGCCAATTGTATGGGAGAAGAAGTAAATAGCCCATTTCGAAATAATGCTTTTCAGCCAATTCATTGATGGAAATATCAGGCAGTGGAAATACATTTGACTAGTGTTGGGGAATAATCAGAATTAGTTGGTAACGTAGGTAAGATGTTTTATATTCATCATATTGGTTGTAAGTTACTTCTCATCAGAATGTTTATTTTTGTATAATACTGTGGCCGGCCGGGTTGCAGTCATCTGTTCTCTGTCAGGACTAAGTTACTTGGGCCGCAGAGAGGGGAGAGGTCAAGCGGGTATCTCTTGGCTCCACAATCTCTGTGTGCCAGTCAATGTGTCTCTGTGATCTTGTCAAGGAGGGGTGGATTTGATATATGCCTGTTGATATGAGGATTTGTTTTATAGTTTGAGAAAAGAACATAGTTTAGGAGACAAAGCTGAACGATAAATTATGGCCAATGCTGTCTGGCTATGTGTGTCTTTGCCATAAAGGATCTCAGTTGCAATGTGTAAGGGGCTCTCAGAGAATTCATTTATAGACACTGAATTGATCTGAGAGTCACAGGGTTGTGATGGAGCTTATATAATTAAATATGGACTTTATGATAACTCTGACTTGTATGTGGTTTGCTCTCGTGATTTGGTAAATACAGGAAATTTCCACTACATTTGGCGACGAGGAGGGGATGTGAATCTTCACTCGGTGACCGTTCCTGACGATCTAGGTAAATAAATCGTGCACGAGGGATCCCCTAAACTTGGGATCTTAGGGAAACCACACTTCAGGAATGAAGCAGATGGACCAACCTTTGATCTGAGAGGAAGCGAGCCGAGTGGATACCACATCTCTAACTGAGTTTTTTTTAAAGAAAAAGGTGAGCAGATTTGCACAGATTTGAAGTCGAGTTTTTTAATTATGCCGGTTACGTATACTCTGAGCGTGAATTCCTTTGTAAGGAAGGCACCTTGGTGGCGTAAGCAGGGCCGAGTCAGGGGAGAGTAATCTGTGGGTTTGTGGACTCAAAAGATAATCTGCCACTGTCCGGTTGCGTGTGACCAAGAGCCGTCCTGACACTGAATTGATCACAGTTGGGATTTGGTGAGGTCTGTCGGGGTGAGGGGACAAGAGGACTGTGTATTGTAGGTGAAAACACGGCACTTGGTGAAACCCTATTGGAAGAAGGACTTCATTCTGTGCGTCTGTGTGATTGCCTAAGTGACCCTCAGAGGTGGTGAATTCCAATTATTTTAAATGTGCTAGCCAGGTATGCCCTGGGTTACTCTGTGAGTATTTTGTTATGGGATCACTAGGTAATAGTTGTCGGATCGTTCTGTGTGAGCGGGGTAGGTTGACTCTGTGTGGGCAAACCTTTTTATGTTCTGATGTTCTATGTGGACGTCTGACCAGTTCTGTGTGAACATCTGACCAATCCTGTGTGGGTGATCCTTAAAGTTCTGTGTGAGTATCCTAAGATTTCTTAAATTTTATATGGATTCTATTAATTATTTGAAATTATGTTAAATTGTATGTGTGTAAAATCAATTACTAGAGATTTGATAAAGTAATGCTAAGAATGATTAGATACAATTTAAACCACCCATTCGTAGACGTACGTAGGTTTTGTGTTGGTATCTTAAATTGATAATTTGATAAAGATTAGGTTTTAAGCACTATTAAAATAGTCTACAAAATCTGGGAAATTGAGCTCTAGAAACTGATTAGAATGTGTCCACTATTGGTTATCTTACCCTAACAATGTAACTATAAAACGCATATTGGATTATCTTCATCTGGGTGAAACATTTGAAATTAAACTGCCCTTAAGGTCTGAACATGTTATATTTTTTCTTCCCAGTATGAGAGAAGTTGCGGGATTTATTGAATAAACTGAATAAAGTTAGAGAGAATTAAGAGGGAATTTCGACGTAATTTATAATGTTGTACAAAGCCTAAGGTTTTCCATCAAACTAATTATCATTGCGTGATAAATGTGATGTAGTAAAGTAATTGAAATACGTTGCATAAGTAAACATAATCTACTTTTATTAAAAGGCGCAATATCTGTTTCCTAGTCATTAACTGTCGATTTTATTATTTGATTGCTAATCTATTCATTTGGCATTTGAGAATCATAGCTGGAGTAACGCTTGTACATTTAGATTTGGGCTATCATTCTTCTTCTTCTGGGAATTGCCGATAGTGACGTCTCTTGATTTTACTTGTAAATTGGGTTTATTTGCGGAGAATCTTAGTAATTTCATATAGTGGTTCAGTGTTGGAATTCTCGCCTGCCACGCGGGAGGCCGGGGTTCCGTTCCCAGTCAATGTGCTAACTGAATTCTGAGTTTTTGTTTGTAAATAATCTAGTTGTATGTCTTGCCTGGAAAGTTATGGTCGCTAGTGTTTGTATAAGATATAAACTAAACGTTTTAATAGCTTGTCTGGTTCAAATTGATAGAAGGGATAAATTGAACGTTTTCAATATATTGTTTAGTTTAAATTGATAGACTAATTCAACTTAAAATAATAACGAAGCGAATTTTGGTGCAAGACGATGTCTGTTCACTAAATTATCTGCTGGAATAATGTATTGAGAATTGAGTCGTATGTAAATTACTGTATCAATAGAGAAGGAAGTTACCTAAGTTAAAGAAATTCTGAATAATAGCGGAGAGATGGCGATAGGAAGTGATTACCGAAATGATTTTCATTCTTATAGATTGACTGACGCATGTTATAATTTTGGCGCTGCGTGTGTTATTTTTAAAGAAATAGGATACATTTCATAAGTGTGAAGAGCAAAGAGAAGAGGAATTTATAAAGTTGGGTTTTAAATCTTACATAGAGGTAAGGAAAAACGTTGAATTGAGAGGGGTTATATATTTTTGCCCAATGGGAAAAAAGAAAGTATGAAAGAGAGTTAGTTGGTTGCTATGTTGGCTACTAATTGTCAGGGTAAGTTGCTGGAGGCAGGTAGACTGTTGTAGAATAACGTAAATTTGCGTTATTAGTTTGAATATACAATATCCTTACTCGAATTGTTTTGACCGTTGTTTCAGGTACACTCTTTTTTTGTACTTCTAGCAGTACAATTTTGATTGCGAGATGTTGATTGCGTTTTATTTGGCTGTAAGAAAAAGAGATCTGAAAGTTGTGAATGAGTAAGACATTGTGAGAATGGATTCTGATTGTTATTGATTCTTGGTTTGATTGTTTAAGTAACACCAGTTAATTTGAGCAGGAAAGTTCATGTAGTCTAACATTATAGTATATTTCCTTTATGGTCATTAAATGTGATTGCTGGATTGAGTAGTATGAGAGCCTGTTGGCAGAAGACTGAATGGGTATGAATGTTGAAAAGCAAGATTGGGCCAAACTAGTAAATTAGTAGGTTAAGTGGGGGAGTATCGTAGATTTTAATTATAGTGTTGTTACCGCAATAGTCAAAACAATTTCATATGTTTTGGGAAATTAGCTAGGTTGAATTTGGTTATTTGAGTTCCTTTATTATTTGCTTTTTAAAAGAAAGGTTGGAATCAAGTATGATGCCTTGGCACTTAAAATCAGATACCACCAGGAGCTTTTTCCATCAGTAGTTGTTTTTTGAGGAACATGCAGACTGTGTTTTATTTTATTGAGATGTACACATGAGTCTCTGAGCAATTTTGTCATCTGAACCATTATAGTAGTGAGTTCTTGTGTAGTTTGTTATTTGCATGAATTTATCACTGTATCATCTGCATACATTGGAACTTCAGACCCTGTACAGACTAAAGGAAAATCATTAATGGATGTGCTGAACAGTATTGACCTTTGGGGAATGAAAGCTTTGTGGATATGAGTGGGGAAAAAAGTTTGTTTTGATTTTTACGCTGATGAGACAGCGCCAACTTTTGAAAGATTTTAGATTTGTTTAAAAAAATCAGGATCGTTTTTACTAAATTTATATCAACAGGTTGAAATTATTAGATTGCTGATTAAAGTTTTTTTTATTTTGCTTATGGTTTGTTTTAGGAGTTGATTTAACTTAATTAAACATTGTATCATACATATACATTGATTAAAACTTAGGATTAATGATTTGAGGTACAGTGGAATTATCATTAGGTTTGGTTTATAGTTCACGTTTGAGTTTCTGAATCGATGTAGTGTAATGAATACTATCTAAGTGTTTTGTGTTTTCTCCGGGAAAATTGATATTTCACTGTCTCTCTCTGGAATGTTTCCAGGGACTATACTCTTGGGGAGAGTGAGTGAAATTGAGGCCATAAACTACCACATTGAAAAGGGCCTGGATGTTGTTTGTTTTAGTGCAAAAGTATTGTAAAGGGGCACTCACCACATGGGATTTTAATGAGTTTTTATTTTCCGAGTTTTCATTACACACGCTAATTCTTTTGATAAAGGAATGTTCTGGGAACATGGAAATACAAAAATGTTGGAACTAGTTGACTATTGTTTGCAATTTGTTTAATATAGTGAAAAACACTGCTTTGAAGGGTTTTGTATGACCTATGACCTTCTGATGACTTTCCGTTGTGGCTTGATCACCCGCATTGGAAAGCCATTTGGATAATGAATTTATGGTCATTTGTAATACTGCTTTCAAGATAATTTGTGTAATTGGTAAATATGTTTCTTAGCCATATTTGTAATTTGGACCACTGTGAAGAGGGAGAGGGCATTGCTTTTAACTAAGGGTATGCTGCTTTAAGTCTATTTTCCTATGACCATAGGGGTTAAATCATTTTTCTTTGTGTAGTTTTTTTTCAGTTTAGTGATTTTAATTTGATTAGGTTAATTGAAATTTTGTTTTATATATATATATTTTTCTTCAGTTTTGTTTTACATTACTCTCATACGGTGAGATATGTGTAAAACATGGGGGAGGATTCCGTTTTTTGAGGGTTTGAATTTAAGTTATACAACTTAAGTGATATGTGAAGGAGTGTATTGTATTGTTGAGTGTATTGTATTGTTGTTTGTTTTGTTCTATTCCCGAGGTGTAGGTCTAACTTCTTGATCCTCCATCTACGATGGAGTTGACAGTTGAGATGGGGAGTATAAACCAATTTGAAAGAATAGTTTCAATAGAATGTTTTGATATTCTCTGTGAAATATGTTTAGATATGTGTATTAAGAATAATTGGTAAAAGTAATAATTTATCATGTAGTTAATGAACTGAACTAAACTGTTGTTCTGATCTGTTATTTCGAGGTTATCATGAAAAGTGACATCAGACGGTATCTTAATGCATGGAAGAGCTAATTGTACCGAATAGTGTGTGTACCTCAAAACCCCCTCCATCTGGCTGAAGAAGAGTGACAAAGGCGTTGAAGGCTTTCCAAACCACTTCTACCGAGAGAAAAGAACCAAGCCAGAAATTGGTGTACAGTCTCAGATCTAAGCTATCAACTGCTTTTCTTTCATGTTTCTCTCATACTGTGATAGTCCACTTGGAGTGATCATGGAGAAAGATCTGTTCTAACATTTTCTTAAGATGCTGGTATATTGGTTGACGAATGGACAAGACATGAGTGGTAAAGATGAGACATTGAAATTGGGACATTATCATGGGCCATCCACTTTGAACTGTAAAGCTATCTGAAGAAGAACGAAAGAGACGCCAGAAGTTTCAGTGCCTGAGAGGGGGGGTTGGTCAACTGTGCCATTAAATTGTTTATACTTTTGTGGTATCAGGTTGATTGAAGAGGTCTACACCATGCAAATTGTAGTAATTTAGATTAAGAATGCATTGAGATACTGATCTGTATTATAATCATGATTAAAAAAGTTAATAGTAGAATTATGGGATAATTATACTGAATGTAAGTAAATCTGCTAATATTGGTGTGTGTTAAATTGAGTTTTTTACTTTGAGTGATAAGACAAATGTGAATCACTGAGGAATGCTATTCTAAATATTGGTTGGATAAATAGTTGGGTTGTTACTTATGATTTGGAATATGAATGATTTCCCTGACCTATTCTCTATTCTTGAGTATATTTCTGAGCATGAGGACTTAGAGGGATGTCTGTCCTATATGTTGTGAGGAGGCCTGTGTTTAGATACTTAACTTAAGGTTCATATGTAATGTTTTTATTTTCCTCAAATGGATTGTTCTGTGTTATTAAACATGTTCAAGTTTGTCTTGTAGAATAAAGGTTGTAAACTTAGTTTCAGAAGGGAGAAAGCTTACATATAAGCTAAGGTATTTGACATTGAGGGGATTTGAATTTGTATTTCCTTTTAAATGTTGAGTATGTAATTAATATTCTGATTCTTTAGAAGGACAATGTCCCTGAGAGGGGAATGTTGTGGAATAATCTTAATTAGTTGGTAACGTGGGTAAGATGTTTTATATTCATCATATGTTTGTAAGTTACTTCTCATCAGAATGTTTATTTTTGTATAATACTGTGGCCGGGTTGCAGTCATCTGTTCTCTGTCAGGACTAAGTTACTTGGGCCGCAGAGAGGGGAGAGGTCAAGCGGGTATCTCTTGGCTCCACAATCTCTGTGTGCCAGTCAATGTGTCTCTGTGATCTTGTCAAGGAGGGGTGGATTTGATATATGCCTGTTGATATGAGGATTTGTTTTATGGTTCTGAGTTTGAGAAAATAACATAGTTTAGGAGACAAAGCTGAACGATTAATTATGGTCAATGCTGTCTGGCTATGTGTGTCTTTGCTATAAAGGATCTCAGTTGCAATGTGTAAGGGACTCACAGAGAATTCATTTATAGACACTGAATTGATCTGAGAGTCACAGGGTTGTGATGGAGCTCATATAATTAAAGATGCACTTTATGATAACTCTTGACTTGTGTGTGGTTTGCTCTCATGATTTGGTAAATACAGGACATTTCCACTACACTAGTCATGCTTATCGGTCTATAGGTTAATTTGCATAATTTAGTGGAATTAAATTGGCGAGTGTACAGTATATTCGTTATGTATCTTATTTATCACACTCATACGGCATACAAATAGAGCCTTTGAGTGGAAAACCTGTCAGACGACGCAAGAGCGGCTGCTACAGCATCTCACACAGCAAATGCATAGCCAAAGAAAGACATTCAAAGTCAGACCATATCCACGTAGGCAATTCTTTTATATCAACTTTCTTTCATTATCCAGTAGCCAAAGGCATAATCTTAGTCATATAAGCAACTCATGCTAGTTGTTGCACATTAGATCTTTCTACATTTCTAATGGATATTTTCATCTCTGTCACATGAAACTACTGGCAGGTGCAATGCACATTTGACAAAGCTGTTTTCCGGCTAATTGCATAATGGAACGAACATTTCCACGTAGCCCACTGCCTTGTATGCATTGCTGCGCTTATAATGTTAAGAAATAATAGTTTATCTGTTGCAACAGACTCATTGCTTTTTAAAGTAAAAAAAAAAGTAGCCTAGGCCTACTTGTTGTATGAATTTGGGCTCTATCGTCCCACAACTGACCCAGAGTCTGTTAGGAATAGGCCATTTCTTTCTTGACAAGCTGATCAAAAGAATAGGTAAACATTTCTACTATCTGGGATGGTAGATTGACATAGGCTAGTGACTTTGCTCATCTTGCTGGCTGAAGAAAAGTACATGTGGACAGTTATTCTAACATCTTCAAATTGTGCATCAGAATTTGGTAAGAAGGACCGCACATCATTGCATCCTCGACTTGCATGTTCTGTTAATATGCATTGCTATTAATCAACATTTTATTTGCGTGGGTGGACACCCTAATCAGGTTACGCACCCAAAGCATATGGGTCCGGTAAAATGTATCAAATGTCTCGGTAAATTAAAATGTTGCTGGTCAAATGTCCAGTGCCATATTTTCCTAATGGAAACCCTGACCTGAACTTACATCTCTTCCATCATCCTGACCAGGTCTACATGCCATTAACACATGCACACACACACACACACACACACACACACACACACACACACACACACACACACACACACACACACACACACACACACACACACACACACACACACACACACACACACACACGTGCACAGACACACAAGCAGGCGCGCGCACTCACGAGTGCACACACATGCACGCTCGTGCACACACACTCAGGAGCTCCCGCGGCTGTGGCTTATGAAGATATCAAAGGTGTTGATGAGGCAGAACGAGCCTTTTAATTTACTGGCTGCTGCCGCTGCTGCTGCTGCTGCCACTGCCGCTGTGCCTGCCAAGCCAGGCAGTATACTGCAAACACAGGCAGATGCCAGTCCATTTTAATCTGCTGAGAACTTGCTTGAATCGACAGGGGGGAGGAAAGGAGGGAGAGAAATGAAGGAGAGAGGGAGAGAGAGCCAGAGAGTGAGGGAAAATAGAGAAGAAAAGGGATGAAGAGAGTGGTGAGAGCAAGAGAGCTGGACGGAGGGAACCTGAAATTACCTTGTAATGAATCTGAAATGCTGACCAGAAAGCATGGTCCACACAGGACAAGACAGGACAGGACACTCACCGTCACACACAGGCATGCATGAACTGAGTACAAGGATATGTGCTCCATCATCATTAGTGATATTCAGCTATAAGGCTATATTACAAGCTATTCAATCACTCAATCAAATGCATTTATAAAGCCCTTTTTACATCAGCAGTTGTCACAAAGTGCTTTACAGATACCCAGCCTAAAACCCCAAAGTGCAAGCAATGCAGATGCAGAAGCAGTGGCAAGGAAAAACTCCATAGAAGGCAGGAACATAGGAAGAAACCTAGAGAGGAACCAGGCTCGGAGTCCTTTTCTGGCTGTACCGGGTGGAGATTTAAGAGTACCATGTGGCCATTAAGGCGAGGTCAAGCTATTCCATCTCTTGTGGGTGGCTGGAGAGCGGATGAAAAATGGTACCTAGAGATACATCAATCTAGTTTTGGATTATTTGCACTTATGTATTCTTCCTGGAATAAAACTGTCAAAATATCATTCTGACCCAGTTTTCAGTTTTTTTTTCAGGAGCGGTGTGGATAACCTGTCTTTCTAATCTATTTTTTCTCTCCCATTTGAGTCATGATTGTGTCTGGACCACATACAGAGCAGCATTCACTCAAACTCACGCTTCCCTTCCCTGCAATTTGTCTCCCTGTCAACACTTTGATTTGTGGAATGAAATAAAAAAAGAGATCAAGTTTATCTGCAGCTTTAGGCAATGGGTTAATTTGAGTTAATATTGACAGCTACTGCTGGATACTGAAATGCAGAGCTGAGAAGAAAATAGTGAGATATATTTTGATTTACGACTTCTAAACTTCCTTGCTATTAGTTATTTTGGTGAAAAAACATATGGTGCCTTCAGAGATTTTATTTTATTTTTAAGATGACTAATTTCTTATTCCCATTGATCTATCTTGCAGTGACAGCACTGTGGGGTTTCCTAACAGCCGATACAGGGCTCCATTCAACAACTTGCATTACATAAAAACATACTTTTTTTTACCTTTTTTATGTTGTCAAATGACATTGCAGGATTGTACCCAATCACAGATATAAGCTTCCAGTTTGCAGTTTAAGACATGGGTGTATTGTTTAATTTCTAATATGGGTCATGATGACACATGGACAAGCAAGCAACCAAAATACGACACTGTTAAATGCTGATATACTGTTGATATCATGTTGATAGATCTGAAATTTTGACCACTGGCTTGCTTTACCAAAATCGTGACAAAGATGCTGTACATTGTGAGTGGGGATGTGTATTCAACACTGGAAAGGCGAGAACATATAGGTAATAGCCAAAAAAGAGGCTTCAACACCACAGGAGAAACCTCTAAAAGGTATTTTTTTCATCGTTGATGCTTTTACTCCAGCAGCTGTAATGATACCAGAGACAGAATGGTCCCCGTAATTGGCTGGCCCTTGTGTGGGAGTACTGTTTAGGGTACCGAAGTTTACCCAATGTACCGTATCATTACCATGCCTCGCTCTGTAAAAGCACATCCCATAATTGCCGTCTACAGTACTATAGTATCAATCGTGTTCTGAGACTAGAGGGTCCAGGAAGCCAAGCAGTGTTCACAGGTGAACGACGCTACATGGCTAAATATTTTGCATTAGTCAGAGTGTCAGCGCTATCTGACACAGAACGCAGCAGCGAGACTTCACAAAAGTTTTTGTCTGTGTGACTGTGAAGAGAGGCTTGAGTTGGAGTTTTAGTGGATAGTAGCTAAACCTCCATGCTTTTTCTTGTCTTGTCTGTTCTATTGGAAGGACAGGCTGAGTTATTTTAGAAGGACTGAGTTCTATTGGAAGGACTGACAGTTCTATTGGAAGGACTGACAGTTCTATTGGAAGGACTGACAGATCTATTGGAAGGACTGATAGTTATATTGGAAGGACTGGCTGAATTCTGTTGGAAGGACTGGCTGAGTTATATTGGAAGGACTGACTGAGTTCTGTTGGAAGGACAGGCTGAGTTATTTTAGAAGGACTGAGTTCTATTGGAAGAACTGACTGAGTTACATTGGAAGGACTGACAGTTCTATTGGAAGGACTGACAGTTCTATTGGAAGGACTGACTGAGATCTATTGGAAGGACTGACTGAGATCTATTGGCAGGACTGACTGAGATCTATTGGAAGGACTGACTGTGTTCTATTGGAAGGACTGACTGTGTTCGATTGGAAGGACTGACAGTTATATTGGAAGGACTGGCTGAATTCTGTTGGAAGGACTGGCTGAGTTCTGTTGGAAGGACTGGCTGAGTTGTGTTGGAAGGACTGGCTGAGTTCTGTTGGAAGGACTGGCTGAGTGCTGTTGGAAGGACTGGCTGAGTTATATTGAAAGGACTGACTGACTTCTATTGAAAGGAGTGGCTGAGTTCTATTGGAAGGACTGACTGAGTTCTATTGGAAGGACTGACTGAGATCTATTGGAAGGACTGACTGTGTTCTATTGAAAGGAGTGGCTGAGTTATATTGGAAGGACTGGCTGAGTGCTGTTGGAAGGACTGGCTGAGTTCTGTTGAAAGGAGTGGCTGAGTTCTATTGGAAGGACTGACTGAGTTCTATTGGAAGGACGGTACTAGTCACCATTGGTGGTGGCCACCATTTCAAGTAATTAACTGAATAACAGAGATTGGATGGTCGAATCGAACAAAATCCCCCTGATGGTATCTAGCTGTTTGTCTTTCAAAGCCTCTCCCTCATCTGTTTTTATTTACCTGCCTTGATTCCCGTCAGGCTCAAAGTAAACCAGGCTTTCTGTGATCTGTCAATCAAGACAAGGGTATGACAGGTAGAGAAGGCAAACAGCACTGAGACGGACAGGGACATTGCCTCAGCGAGCTGGTGTGGTTTAGAGAGGCGTTTGAAGGCAATCTCTTCACATCTCTACTTTAGTTGACACAATACGGTTGTCGGGTAAAAATAGTACCTGTATCTTATTAACTTTAGATGTACATCCTATACATAAGGGCATGTATTGTACAATTATGAGTATGATGAAAATTCTATTTCAGGTGTTGTTGAAATTCATACTTCGCATTTCAGGCCAACTCAATGACAAGGGATTTCAATGTTCAAATGCTATGTTGATCGTGCGTATCTTTGACTGCGGCTGTATAAAATTGTGGCTTGTTTTTTTTTCTCTTTATTGCTAGGGAATAAAATATAATCAGTGTTTTAGTTCTGGAATGTGATGGGTCTTCAATCAAAACAAACAGCTAGCTCTTACATCTTGCTCAGTCATTGTTTAAATACCATCCAATTAATGATTGGAATGACAGGCTACTGCTTGACAAAATAGTAGGAGTAAGCAGTGGTTAAGCACACACACGCGCGCGCGCGCACACACACACACACACACACACACACACACACACACACACACACACACACACACACACACACACACACATTTCATAACCAGTTGTCTCATAAATGTTGTAGAAGAACAAAAAAAGATTAGCCTCTCCTTTAGAACAGGTGTAAAGCTCCTCTCTCACCTTTCTCTCCATCTCTCTGTTTCTCTCTCCCTCTCTCTTTCTATACATCCCCATACCTCCTCTCCCTCCCTCTCTCTACCTACCTGATGGCTTATCCTCCCCCTGAGAGTGGTCGATTTTCTCCCACTGGCTCTGCAGGTGTATTTTGACAGGCTGTTCTTTATTGTGTGTGTGGTTGCGGTGACCTGAATCTTCAGGCTCCACAATGCTTTCCTCCTCACCTCCAGTGACTGCTTGGAAACCAACAGACTTCCAATTACCTGACTGTCCTTTTCCCATACTAACTGAATAGGAGAGGGGTACTATTTTACCAAAGGAAAAAAAAGTTGCGGATACACAGCCCTGCTAGACACCCTTTGCTATGGATCGTGGAGTTGGACACCTTCAAAAGCACTCGGCTCACACCTCAGTTCCCCCTGTTTGTAAGATTTTGAAGAGGGGGGAAATGACGGGTCTCAACCACCTGGTTTTCCAACCTAGAAAAATGTAAAAATACGATTCAGTTTTGTACGTCTGTCAGTGTTTTTGGAAGGAAGTGCTTATTTACAAAGGTTTTGAACACTTGCATGGAAATGTGTAGCTCTTCTCCTCTCCTGATAGAATAGCCAAACCGATCTTACATTGGCAGACCAGGGTTTCTTACTTATTAAAGGAATAAAACAACAACACTTACCTAACAACTGCCGGCCTATGTTAGTATACTTTGAAAAGTTTAGAGTACCCCATTGTGAACCACTCAAAACACCCCCATTCGCCGCCTGCCACATAACTTTATATACCACGACTTAAATGGACTGAAATAAACAGGCAAGGCGACACGTCAAGGTGGTAACATCCATTACCATGGCGACAACAAGAAGGTAACAAGCTTTCGCCAGCGGCTGGGCTTTATAAAATAAACATGAGTGGGCGAGAACACATGCTGACCTGCACTTACGCCTCTCCCTTCATCCTGACCAGGTCTGCATGCCATTAGCACACACACACGCACGCGCACACACACACACTTTCATTTTCAATATGCCTGATTATTTAATGACACTGTAGCATAAAATAAATACTGTGAAATGGACAAAGGGGAGACCATCCTTCCCACTACTGATTCAAGTTTCTCTCTACCCCAGTTAGAGAGCTAGTACCATAGAAATGTTCAGATGAAAGGAGTCTGCCTTTACAAGAAGAAAGAAACGGTGTTTCTAACAACTTGGGTTACAGAAGAAAGTGATAGCTTTTGCATCTTACCGTTTACGTCAAGAAAAGGGTGCAATAACACTGCTTCCAAACCCAAAATAAAAGTATAGTAAAGACTCAACCAGCCTATACACAGTTGGACTAAGTTTGTTTTCTACCCTACTTTCGAGATATAATGGAGTCATTCACACTTTTATATCATTCTAATTACTATAAAACCTTCAACTAAACTGCCACTATTCTGTGGTTTCAGTACGCTCTCTTTTGATAATTCACAAAGTCAAAAACTGAAATGGAAATGCTGCCCTTCCTGGATCCTCTCTATATTAAGACGGGCTAAAAGCTCCTCTCTTTATTTTCAGAGTGGAAATAGATATTCACTTTAATATCCATCTCTGTTGAGGACAGAATGGATCTGAGTCGTGCTTAGGGATGGACAGGTGATTTCATAGATGATGGCATAATCATATCCAATCTAACATTATTACAATCTAATGCTTTGAAACTTGACGTGTGACTTGATTGAATAGCCACTGAAGCTTGACTGAAGTTATATTATTTGTGTTCACCTACCAGTATCAAGTCTAGCTGTTCTGAAATCTTATATTTGGCCTACTTTGTCACTGTTGAGAGAGGCCATACATACATACATACATAATTTATATTTTATATTTAAGGAACATCTTTCCTTATACGAGGCTAGTACTGAGCCGCAAATAACACCTCACGGCACAACGCCTCTCGAACATGTGACCTACTGGTTGTGTGTATGTACTGAAGTATGTGTAACTGATAGATGCACACACACACACACACACACACGCTACATGTTGATGTATTCAAATGCGTGTAAATTGTAAAGTCTTATGTCTGTAATGTATTTTTCGTTATGTCGTAAACCCCAGTAAGACTAGCATTCGCGATTGACGTCGGCTAATGGGGATCCTAATCAATCAAATCAAATCAAACGTCCGAGCCACATGTCTGTTCAACATACTGTCCTGTAGAGCACCGTATCCACTTTGCCAAACTGAGTGTGATAATTACTGTCTGCGTGTCATCTCTGGCTCGGCGTTCACACAAAGACACTCCAACTCCATCTGAAGGTGTGTCTGCATGTAGGAGGTGACTGTGAATAAAGAAATCCAACGAAGGATTTCTGAGAAGAACTCTATCCTCCTGCTGCCCCCTGCTGTTAGCCAATTGGAGAGGTGGAGGTGAGTCGGACCGGCAGCAATTTTCACAGGAAATGATGGCCTGCATACGGTGAACGCATAACAAAAAACATGGACAGAAAACATTCTGTGCCACTTACGGATTAATACATTATCCCCCTGCCTATGTGCGAAAAGAAAATACATATTCGGGCTCGAGAGAATCGCATGTTCTCTCTCTTTGTGGTAAAAGTTTGATGGTGAAGGACAGATAATTTTTTTTGGGGGGGGGGGGGTAGAAGGGAGAGAGAAAGACGGATAATAAAAGTGATCCATTGAAAGTCAGAGAACTCAAGTTTCTCCCTTCCCTCTTGAAGCACTGTCTTCGGGGATACGCCTACAGCCCGCCGACACCTCGGCCGTCGTCTCAGAGACAGCTGTTTATGCAAATCTCCTCTCAGAAGCTGCCGGCCATGTTTAAAACATGATGAGTCGTTCAAACAACTCTCCTTTCAGGGCCAATGACATCACTAGAGCTTCAGCTGCAGGGCTGCTATTATTATCCCGATAATAATAACGCAGCAGCAGAGACAGGACTGTTTCTCACACTTTACACTCTTTACCTAGAAATTACAGCCCAATTCACAGCACTCGGCAGATATTTGGTAGTGAGCACTGTGACAACGAACACAATGTGAGACCCAGCTCCACTCTCCCCTAGGCTTACAATGATTATCCCTGAAGTTACTGTACACATTTAGAGACTTGGTCGTACCGCTCTCACATCAGTCTCAGCACTTCCTAAGTATTGGCAAACCCGGCCTGTCGCAACGCTATACCTCTGACCACATTAGAACAAGCCAAAACAGAGTGACAGTTTTCCACTTTCTATCGAGAATCCATCGGTGTCACTCAAACGACAGGCTGTCGAGGACGGGGAATGGGAACTGATTAGCCAATGAAATTGAAACCGGCATTAAGGTAGGTCCATCCGGACGCATCCCCCACCGTCCTCTCCAGTTTTCTGAGCCGGTCTATTTTCCGAGTTTTCGCAAACCCGAAACGGACCGGGCGGATCGATAGGCAGCGTTGGACCTGACCTTTGTGGCCAAGTGCATTTTTTTCCCATCTTCCTGCTTCATCTCAGCTTGGGTTCGGCCGCTTCTGAAAAACACGCAGCTCAAATTCATTGGCTATCAAAACCGACCACCATCCAATTTAATGCAACTTCCAGATCAGAAATATACCTTAGGGGGATCGCATTACAACTATTGCCTGCTCGCTCTGAGACACAAAGAAGCCTGAAGGGGCTACAGCTAAGCCTGCCTTTCTCCAAAGAGGGAACATATAATTATGACTTCCATCCTAAACTGATTCCATTACTCATGCTGATAAGAAGGGCCAGGGGTTTGGCGAGGGGGAGCATTACACCCCCCTCTAGGCTAACTTCCTAACCTCCTGCCAAATGTATGACCATATTAGAGACACATATTTCCTTCAGATTACACAGACCCACAAAGAATTCAAATAAAAATGCAATTTTGATAAACTCCCATATCTATTGGGTGAACTACCACAGTGTGCCATCACAGCAGCAAGATTTGTGACCTGTTGCCAGTGAAGAACAAACACCATGTTAAATTAAACCCATATTTATGTTTATTTATTTTGCACATCGTTACAACACTGTATATAGCCATAATATGACATTTGAAATGTCTCTATTCCTTTTGAACTTTTGTGAGTGTAATGTCTACTGTTAATTTATATTTCTTATTTCACTTTTGTTTGTTATCTATTTCACTTGCTTTGGCAATGTAAACATATGTTTCCCATTCCAATAAAGCACTTTGACTTGAATTGAGAGAGAGAGAGACGGAGAGCGACAGACACAGTGTGTGTGTGTGTGTGAATATGTGTCGGTGTGTGTGAGTGTTAGATTTTCAAACAGCATTAGAGGTAATATTAAACCCTGAAGTATTGATTCATAAAGCCAGGATAATAGAGATGAAAGTTAGGTCTTTCTGAGGAGGTAGGGACACAGGAAAGGAAAACCCTCAAAAAGCGTCTGCCCTGATCCTTACAGACTTCCAGAGCATTTAACCTGCCTCGCTGTGACAAGACTATGACTGTTTGATATCCTCAGTCAGAGTCTAATGAGGCATCTCTGGTATCTCGGGGTGTCTTGTCATGCTCCCCATAAAAAAAACAATGGGCTTGGTAGCAATAACTGCAAAGACTTCTGTCTTCATAAAATGTCGAATTGGAAATGCCTTGGTGTCAAACCAACATAATTTATGCCCAAACACAATTTTATACACAAATATTGATTATTATACATTTTTTAAATAGGAACAAGATGGGACGGGATGTAATCTCGCCCCTCTCCCTTTCTCCTTAGATTCTAGCTAAATCAAACCAATCATTTGAAATAAAAACTGTTAGAACTCCTTTCCCGCTTGCCTCCAGTAGGTCTTGTTGCTATTTAGATGGCTAGATAACAACTCCCTTTCACAGTGTACTCTATCCTGCTATGGCCCTCATTAGTACGTCTTACATCCGCCTGCTTTATTCATTCGAATGAATGACAATGTGATGTCTTGTTGTCCTGCTTTGTTGATGCAGATGTGCCTTTGATTACTTCCATCAGGGGAGGGAATCAGCTCAGTAAAAACAACACAATAAGTGGGTTTACTCATTAAAACATCTTTCTATCAATAAATACCTAGGGAAAATGACATTTTTGACATTCAAATGTTAGTTATTTAGGAGACACTCCTATCCAGAGCAATTTACAGTAGTGAGTGCATATATTCTCATATTGGTCCACCGTGGGAATCAAACCCACAACCCTGGCATTGCAAGCACCATCCTCTACCAACTGAGCCAATGGGGACCCACATACTTCAGTAATATCTGCATACCTTTATATCTACTCTACCTAAGGAGCTAGCTGTTTTACAAGACCGTTTGGCAAGTGTCTCACTTGTAGCTAATCTGTTTCTGAAAGGAACACACAAGATGATCACATTAAGTTCTTAAATTCACCACCAGTTCGATGAAAACAACAGTCAATGTCAGCTAGGTGGTTTAAAAACTAAGTCCGATTTTTCCTTTGGAGTGTGTGCCGTCAAGCTTTCACAATCCCAACACAGAGGGAAACGAACAGTTCTATTACACCTATAATGGCAGCTCTCGTCCCCAGTCGAAACAAGCACAGGTAATGTGCTACCTCTCTCCCCTAATGCTACTGCCAGCTGATAGCAGTGGGAAAGTGGGAGAGGGCCCGTGGCATATTGATGCGTCTGCAGAGGAGGTTTTTCTCCTGATTGAAAATCAACGGGCGAAGTGTAGTTATGCTCCCTGCTGATTAGAACCTATCAACACTATAGATTTCCTGTACACTCTGATCTCTCTGCCTTATAGGATTTTATTGGAACACGTGGGGGTGGCGACAGATGTTAGTGTCTGGGCTATTTGTCCTTTTTTTCTCGTGTGCGTCCGCTGTCGATACGTGGAGAACGACCAGGTAAAATCTCAAAGAGATTGGACTCCCTTTATTTGGCCATAACTATTTAAACGTCTAGCCTAACCTAATTTAACCACGGTTAACTGCAGTGAGTATAGTCCATTTGAGGTTCGCTATACAATAGAAGCGATGCCATAAACTAAGGCCATGCATTTGGCTTTTTCAAAAAAAAAAAATAAGGAAGAATATACATGCATAAACTAAGGCCATGCATTTGGCTTTTTCAAAAACAAAAAAATAAGGAAGAATATACAGACTACATAAATGCAGCAGGAAAAAAATGCTTTAAATAATTGTCATAAGAGCTCCACTTAAAGCCAGATTGGACATTTTGCCCGACCACCCATGTAAAAAGAAAAACTCTCCGTGCGAGTAGCAATTTGAAGATACATTTAGTTTGGCTCTAATTATACGCTACCCAGCATGCTGTGCAGCGGTATGGAGGAAGTGAAGACTTGTCGTTAATGACTAGAGAGCGTTTCCCCACCAACAAACATGCATCTCGGTACAGGGACTCCTCCGTTAGCAGATTACAGAAGAGAGGGGAGAGGAAGAAAGTGAATACAAAATTCCTTTACAAATAACTTTTTTCATCATCAAACTTTCTCCAATTAGTTTTTGAGTTTAGAAGAACGAAAGGGAAAAAGAGGTAAAGAACAAGAAGAGATTAATTGCTGAACTGGTGAAATAAAAATATACCAAGAAGGGAGCTAGCCCAAGTGAGATAGGAAGAAAGCAAGAGAGAGAAAAAGAAAGAGAGCGAGAGCGAGAGAGAGAGCGAGAGAGGAAAGACTCCTTGGCACTGGTTTATCTAGGCAGATGGCCCATTTGGCTAGTGGAGCAGTCTGGTGACGCCTGATCCTCAGATCGATGAAGACTTTAATCTACAGAGAGACTTTTCATTCTGCCGGAAGAAATATGGCACCACATTACACAGCATTCCTTTGACCTAAGCACATGGGTTCCCCTTGGCTTTGGCCTGCTAAGTTTAGGAAGCACCAGCCTGCTACCGTAATGAGCTGTGACTCCCAGATGATAAACTGCCATTGGATGAATCAATTCAAGCCGCAAATTTTACTTGTTCAACCAAATTGCACATCTGGATTTCGATCAAACAGGTTCTCTGACCATATGCATGTTGTTGTAACTTAAATGGAGGAATTCTCTACTGAGTCATATTCTGATGCTTTAGGACTCAAAAGCCAAAACGTTCTATGTCAGGCCACTTCCCCCAGACTGAGAGCAGTCCGTTCATCTTACTGTTGACACCACAGCACGAAGAGAAGATGATCAAAGATAGCCAGAGGTGGAGCACTTTTGCAGATATACAGTATTGTTGCACTATGAGCCAGCCAGCACAATGAAGATTAACGAGTGCAGTGAGTAAACACTCTTTGTCTCTTGTTTCTGTCTGATTCCTCTAATTCCTCTATCCAGGTTGCCATTTGGGCAGTCGACATCTGCAACAGTGGATGTGACATGTTTGAAGGACAGTGGTTGTGACATTTGCCCAGCCTCAGGGGCCCGCGTGTCCACAACGAGGTGGACCTCCATCCCTGCTCTCCACAAAGGTCAGAGGATGGACGTTTATCGGGTGAAAATGCCACGTCTTGAGTCAGCCCAAGAGGAACCGACGGCGGTGAACCTGCTAACGCTCCAGAGCCCTGGGGGACAGCAGGGACAATCTGTTGTTTTACCTCACCTCCACTCTCTCTCGCTCTCCTCCTCTCTCTCTCCACCTCACTCTCCGGTCTTTTCTAGCCAAAGTCAGCATGTCAGGGCTGTGTAGAGGACGAGACCCCAGTCTGTTGCATATGTCCCAGAATAAAACACATGACCAATATCATGGTGTGGAATCATTTCACTTTGTTTAAAGGCCAAAACCACGACACTTAGGCCTATCATTGCTTTGATTTGGAGCTGCAGGGGGGGAAATGGGGAGTGATTAAAAAATAATGTTTTTGTTTTTTTAAATCAAGACTTCATATACTGTAGATTGAACAACATCTGAATGATTAACTGTCTGAACAAACAGTTTGATAGGTCTTTGTTACTTAAATAAAATGTTGTTAATAAGCTAGTATGCTTTTGTTTAATGTAGTTTTCAACATGCAAAACAAAGCCAAGTTTGAATCAACCCCTATAATGACACACAAATGTCTCAATTCCCTTAACTGCAGGTTTGTGCTCCAGATTTGAGCCGATTTGGCAGGTCCAGTGTTTGTCCGCCCTTCCCCGGGAAAGAGGTCCCAATTTGGGGTGAGGTGGAGCGGAGAGGGAGGGCGTGTATGGAGATCTGGTGTGGTGCCATTGCTTTGACCGCCCGTTAAGGCCGGAGGAGTCCCAACAGACCGGACTCGAGAGCCACAATAAAACAGTGGACAGATGGAGAGGGTGAAAGAAAGAAAGAGAGAACGATAGAGGAATGTGTGTGTGGGTACATGTGTCTTTGTGAGTGAGAAAGACAAATTATAGAGGATTTTTCTACCCCATCCATCTC
Organism: Oncorhynchus mykiss; assembly: GCF_013265735.2. Lineage (NCBI taxonomy): Eukaryota > Metazoa > Chordata > Actinopteri > Salmoniformes > Salmonidae > Oncorhynchus > Oncorhynchus mykiss. The sequence continues at coordinate 25,537,643 of NC_048583.1, read as the reverse complement.
CTCATCTCCTTACAGAGAGTGGAGGCATTGAGGCAGCCAGCCATACAGGACAAGGTCAATCATTTATGAACAAATCCAATTAGTTGGAATATACACTACATGACCAAAAGTATGTGGACACCTGCTTGTGGAACACCTCATTCCAAAATCCTGGGCATTAATATGAAGTTGGTCCCCCTTTGCTGCTATAACAGCCTCTACTCTTCTGAAAAGGCTTTCCACCAGATGTTGGAACATTGCTGCGGGGACTTGCTTCCATTCAGCCACAAGAGCATTAGTGAGGTCGGACTTGCAGTCGGTGTTCCAATTCATCCCAAAAGTGTTTGATGGAGTTGAGGTCAGGGCTCTGTGCAGGCCAGTCAAGTTCTTCCAAACCGGTCTCGACAAACCAATTCTGTATTGACCCCAACTTTGTCTTGAATCGTCTTGAACGTCATTGTATGCTGTACCCTTCACTGGAACTAAGGGGCCTAGCCCGAACCATGAAAAACAGCCCCAGACCATTATTTCTCATCCACCAAACTTTACAGTTGGCTCTATGCATTCAGGCAGGTAGCGGTCTCCTGGCATCCGCCAAACCCAGATTTGTCCGTTGGACTGCCAGATGATGAAGAGTGATTCATCACTCCAGGGAACATGTTTCAACTGCTCCAGAGTCCAATGGCGTTAAGCTTTAGACCACTCCAGCAGACACTTGGCATTGCGCATGGTGATGTTAGGCTTGTGTGCGGCTGCTCGGCCATGGAAACCCATTTCATGAAGCTCCTGACCAACAGTTGTTGTGCTGACGCTGCTTCCAGAGACAGTTTGGAACTCAGTAGTGTTGTAACCGAGGACAGATGATTTTTAAGTGCTCGGTGGTCCCGTTCTGTGAGCTTGTGTGGCCTACCACTTTGCGGCTGAGCCGTTGTTGCTCCTAGACATTTCCACTTCACAATAGCAGCGCTTACAGTTGAACGGGACAGCTCTAGCGGGGCAGAAATTTGACAAACTGACTTGTTGGAAAGGTGGCATCCTATGACGGTGCCACGTTGAATGTCGCTGAGCTCTTCAGTAAGGCCATTCTACTGCCAATGTTTGGCTTTGTGCACAATTTTATGCACCTGTCAGTAACGGGTGTGGCTGAAATAGCCTAATCCACTTATTTTAAGGGGTGTCCACATGCTTTTGTTTATATATTGTATTAATTCACCAGTGATGATAAAAGCACTGGACAGAGTGTGAAAAATCACAATGCATTAGACCAATGGAACTGCTTTCATTCTGCCAGGCAAACCAACTATACATTATACATACCAGGACTCCACAAAAAGGGAGAAAGGCAGCGCTCAGTGGTGTAAAGTACTTACGTAAAAATGCTTTAAAGTAGAACATACGTCGTTTTTGGGGTATCTGTACTTCACTATTTGTATTTTTGCCAACGTTTACTTTTACTTCACTACATTCCTAAAGAAAATAATGTACTTTTTACTCCATACATTTAGCCTGACACCCATATTACTCATTACATTTTGACAGGAAAATGGTCCAGTTCACACACTTATCAAGATAACATCCCTGGCCATCCCTATTGTCTCTGATCTGGTGGACTCACTAAACATCAAATGCTTCATTTGTCAATTATGTCTGAGTGTTGGAGTGTGCCCCTGGCTATCCGTCAATAAAACATTTTTTTACAATTGTGCCGTCTGGTTTGCTTAATATAAAGAATTTGAATTGATTTATACTTTTACTTTTGATACTTAAGTACATTTTAGCAACTACATTTACTTTTGATACTTAAGTATACTTAAAACCAAATACTTTTAGTCTTTGGTAATATTTTACTGGGTGACTTTCACTTTTACTTGAGTCATTTTCTATTAAGGTATCTTTACTTTTAAGTATGACAATTGAGTACTTTTTCCACCACTGGCAGCGCTATAGACTCTGATCCTTTATGAGCATATCTAAGAGCCAAATCTATAAATAATAACAATTTTAAAAATCTCTCAGTGACGACCCTATCGAAATGCACAGCTTAATTATTTAAAGGGAAAGACAAAATACAAAGACTGTGTGAGTATAAGTTTGTGTGTGCCTGTGTAGATGTTCAATTAGGGAAGCGTGTGTGGTGGTGTGTAGCATGCGCATGTGTGTGTGTAGATGTGTTATTTGGTATGCATGTGTGTGTGTAGATGTGTAATTTGGTATGCATGTGTGTGTGTAGATATGTAATTTGGTATGCATGTGTGTGTGTAGATGTGTAATTTGGTATGCATGTGTGTGTAGATGTGTAATTTGGTATGCATGTGTGTGTTTAGATGTGTTATTTGGTATGCATGTGTGTGTGTAGATGTGTAATTTGGTATGCATGTGTGTGTGTAGATGTGTAATTTGGTATGCATGTGTGTGTGTAGATGTGTAATTTGGTATGCATGTGTGTGTGTAGATGTGTAATTTGGTATGCATGTGTGTGTAGATGTGTAATTTGGTATGCATGTGTGTGTTTAGATGTGTTATTTGGTATGCATGTGTGTGTGTAGATGTGTAATTTGGTATGCATGTGTGTGTGTAGATGTGTAATTTGGTATGCATGTGTGTGTGTAGATGTGTAATTTGGTATGCATGTGTGTGTGTGTGTAGATGTGTAATTTGGTATGCATGTGTGTGTGTGTGTGTAGATGTGTAATTTGGTATGCATGTGTGTGTGTAGATTTGTAATTTGGTATGCATGTGTGTGTAGATGTGTAATTTGGTATGCATGTGTGTGTTTAGATGTGTTATTTGGTATGCATGTGTGTGTGTAGATGTGTAATTTGGTATGCATGTGTGTGTAGATGTGTAATTTGGTATGCATGTGTGTGTGTAGATGTGTAATTTGGTATGCATGTGTGTGTGTGTGTAGATGTGTAATTTGGTATGCATGCGTGTGTGTAGATGTGTTATTTGGTATGCATGTGTGTGTGTGTAGATGTGTAATTTGGTATGCATGTGTGTGTGTAGATGTGTAATTTGGTATGCATGTGTGTGTGTAGATGTGTAATTTGGTATGCATGTGTGTGTAGATGTGTGATTTGCTATGCATGTGTGTGTTTAGATGTGTTATTTGGTATGCATGTGTGTGTGTAGATGTGTAATTTGGTATGCATGTGTGTGTGTAGATGTGTAATTTGGTATGCATGTGTGTGTGCGTAGATGTGTAATTTGGTATGCATGCGTGTGTGTAGATGTGTTATTTGGTATGCATGTGTGTGTGTAGATGTGTAATTTGGTATGCATGTGTGTGTGTAGATGTGTAATTTGGTATGCATGTGTGTGTGTAGATGTGTAATTTGGTATGAATGTGTGTGTGTAGATGTGTTATTTGGTATGCATGTATGTGTGGAGATGTGTAATTTGGTATGCATGTGTGTGTAGATGTGTTATTTGGTATGCGTGTGTGTGTAGATGTGTAATTTGGAATGCATGTGTGTGTGTAGATGTGTAATTTGGTCTGCATGTGTGTGTGTAGATGTGTAATTTGGTATGCATGTGTGTGTGTGTGTAGATGTGTAATTTGGTATGCATGTGTGTGTGTAGATGTGTAATTTGGTATGCATTTGTGTGTGTAGATGTGTAATTTGGTATGCATGTGTGTGGGTGTGCAGCATATGTGTGTGTGAGTGTGTATGTAAATCTAGCATAATTACACAGTGGGTTCCAAAATTATTGACAACCTTGATAAAGATTAGCAATAATGACTGTATAAAATAAATCATTCAAATATTCAAATAGCTATATTGTAAGCAAATAATGGGTATTTTGTTTAAAGCTACAATATGTAACTTGATGTGCGACCCAACCAAATTCACAGAAAAATGTGAGTTATCGACCTGTCTGTTCTTTTTCTATCTGTGCTATTTCTATGCTTCCCATTCTTACGTTTCATTTTTGCTTCTTTTACTTTCAGTTTTGTACACCAGCTTCAAACAGCTGAAAATACAATATTTTTGGTAATGGAAAATATATTTCACAGCGGTTTGGATGGTACTATGATTCCCTACACAATTACTGCAAAATTATTGACACCCATTAAGAGTCTTATTTATTTATTTTTTACCTTTATTTAACTAGTTTATAAATAAAGTAGTCAAAAGTTCCTAGTACGCAATGATTACATCAAGCTTGTGACTCTACACACTTGTTGGATGAATTTGTAGTTTGTTTCGGTTGTGTTTCAGATCATTTTGTGTCCAATAGAAATAAATGGTGAACAATGTATTGTGTCAGTTTGGAGTAATTTTTTATTATAAATGAGAATATAATATGTTTCTACCATGATTACAGATAATCCTGAATGAATTGTGAATAATAATGAGTGAGAACGTTACAGAGGGTCAAATATCTTACCCCCAGATTCGCTAACCTCATGCATGTCTTGGGGTATGACCTTTGACCCTCTGTAACTTTCGCACTCATCATTATTCACAATTCATTCAGGATTATCCGTAATCATGGTAGAATCTACATTCATGTAGAAGTGGTAAGAAACATATTATATTCTTATGTACAATAAAATTCCAGAATGACACAATACATTGTTTACCATTAATTTCTATTGGGCACAAAATAATCTGAAACGCAAACAAAACAGTCATGGGAATATGTGACCAAATACTAAACTTTGGATAACTTTATTTACAATAACCTTTAGGGGTGTCAATCATTTTTACCTCTACCTTTATGAAAGAAATATATATAGTTATTGTTAAACAAAATCTATTTCTCTGAGAAATTGTATTAGTATAAAATAAAATAGCAAAACATTTAGCTGAGTACTTATTTATGCGTGTGTGCAAACTGTGCATATGTGTGTGTGCGTAAAGCCACTGCCAAGACTAGAAGATCCTTCCGGGGAGAATGAAGGAAATCGAGCATGATGAGATGAGATCAGCACTAACAGGAGGAGAGCCACCGGCGTGCAGACCACTCGCCATACACACACACACACACACACCCACACCTGACGTCACTGTGTTACTCATATAACAACATCAAAACACAATAATCTAGAACAGAAAACCACAAAATGTGAATTAATCTCCTAGCCACTGTCCTTTTACACGTCAGCTCCTCATCGGATATAACCCAATGCAACTCGTATACAGTGGTAGGGATACAGAGTGAGATGATGACAGAGAAAGAGAGAGAGAAAACGAAGCAGGAGAAAGACAGAGAAAAAGAGAGAGAGAGAACGAGTGAAAGAACAACAGAGAAACGGATATAGAAATAAAAGATACAGAGCAAGAGTATAGTGTAACTTACGATGTGGAGCATGAGATAGTCTCCCAGACCTGGAGCACTGTCTATCCGGACCAAGATGCCATCCTTTAGGGAAGTACTGAACCCTATGGTCAGTCTGTCTGTGCGCGTGCTTGGCCTCTCGTTGGCTGGCCAGTTGAACGTAATGAGGCCTCCTCCTTTCCCAAAGATATAAGTCATCCCAGCTGAGGAGAAATAGGAGAGAAAGAGAGAGAGAGGCAGAGGATGAACTAAAAGGCTTTGACAGGAGGAATAGTTTTTCAAAGCGAAGTGAGAGTAGGATCATGTGAGCCCATGATCCCACCAAACAATTTTTATTGGAATATGGGGTTGATTATTGGTGTTTGTCCTTTGTCCTTTTTTGTAAAGAAAATAATTTCACCAAAATGTTTGGTGAAGAGATGTTCATTGCTAAAAAAAATTATGAATACACAAACCACACACACTCCAGAAATTATGATACCAGTGAGCTGTGATGTGTGATGTACACAGCCAAATTACTACACGGCGAAGCACGGGAGCAAAACAATGTTCATTTTTATTAACGACAGCAACCATCACTCCCCAACCAGCAACCATTTCCCTATCATGACGACAGAGAAAAACTCTGTAACCACTGGCATTCCATTAAAGTGTTGGGGACCAAGTAGGCCAAAGACTTTGAAAACATCAATTTTGGGAGGGGGATGTAAGTTGTCTAGTTCTACCTCACCTGGTTCCTGAACCCAAGTCTCACGAGAGGTTTCGGAATGACTAATGTTCTCACCTGGGTCAGATAAGTCGTAATTCACAAGCTGATTTTCTCTATCCCAGACCCCATGGGAAATACTGTGACCTATACAAGTTAAATATAATTCCTTCCAACAGGGATTAGCAATAGAGGTTCTGAGGAATGAATTCTCCAGTTCACATGTATTATACATGAAAGAAGAAAGACCCCAGGAGAATGTCTTTAGAGTGGAAATCGAGCAATATTCCAAATGTAATGTGAATTGAGCGAACCCAAACACACAGAGATGTACTCTGTTTCTGTAGTTGTAGAGAAGTTCAAGTAGTTATTGGGGCGAGAGACAGTTCATAGGCATGACTTTTGTGTGTGTGCGTGTGTGTGTGTGTGCTTGTATGTGAGTGTGCGTGTGTGAGTGTATGTGTGTGTGGCATGCTTGTGTGTGCGTGCGTCTTGTGCATGTTTGATGGCATGCATGTGTGTATTCTAAGGCTATAAGGACCAGCTGGCTCTACCTCTCCCTCTCTAGTTGTGTGTCAAGTAGAACAGCTGGCCCTCAGTGGGAGCATGGCCACATCACATAAACATTTACATAACATTTGCATTTAACTCCCAGCATTTGCACTTCAGACAGGCCTACTGTAGAGTACAAACTACACAGGGTACATATACTATTTACAAAGTATCAATGCATCAGAACGCAGTAGGCGTTGCAAATATATCACTCATCTCTTCTCACAGTCCATCATAATCAAGAAAGCTCCTACAATACACCATCGATGGTCTTATTTGACTTCTGATGGTTAAATAAGAAGCACCAGGCATGCCTCAGTTCTTCTCTTTCCATTGGGGGATTTGGTTGCCCTGTGATACTGAATAATATATGCAATCATTACTCAATTAATCAATGAAGAACCATTTAGTTTCAGAAGTGCCCTTGCAGCCTTGTTGAGGGGTGCTTCAGAGGTTAAGCAATATATACTTTACAGCTGCAAAAGACAAAAGAGAGACCGTTTGATGGAGGCATGATGTTGAACTTTGAGACTTTGCAGTGTACATGTCAAAACCACAGATCTTCTGTTGATGGCATGGAGCCGTTTGATAAAAAAATTGCTTCACCTCAAGCGCAACAATTTGACTCAACAAGAACTGCAATGCTGCTGGGTTTTCACACTAAAACAGTTTCCTGTGTGTATCAAGAATGGTCCACCACCGAAGGACATCCAGCTAACTTGACACAACTGTAGGAAGCATTGGCACCAACATTGTACCTTGTAGAGTCTGTGCCCTGACAAATTGAGGCTGTTCTGAGGGCAAAAGGAGGTGCCACTCAATATAAGGAAGGTGTTCCTAATGTTTGGTACACTTAGCTTAGTATAAAGTACGGTTTTAATAGAAAGTGGTCAAAGGGAGTTACATCCTTTTAGACAGATTGGTAGATGGATAGATAAACCAGCATCAGGTGGCAGCGAAGGAACTTCATAAACCAGATTATAAAATAATAAAAAGTCTGTGGGCTCCATCCGATTAAGACAACACAGCAGGGCCATTTCCCATCCTGCTGCCCAGCAGAAATGCATGATGGGATTGGCCTGAGCCCAGGCCCTGGCGGTGATGGTCTTGCCAGCATTGGGGTGAGACGCTGTGCCAAAGATTATCTATTATATTGAAAAGATAGCCGAGTGACCGCTCTAACAATGGAAATACATGTCCTCAATGATTTTAGGCAGGCGAGATCAGGTGGGACCATTCTAGGCAATGAGAAGGCAGACACGTGCGCGAACAACAGGCACAACTGAGTTGTTTTCTCTAAGTTGCCAGAATGCCACACGCAACCACTTATGTCTGTATATACTTATGTCAGCATAAACATTATGAAACTTCTATTAGATCAAATAAGCCTCCCGTAATTCGGCACTCTCATATAGACCACCACACAAAAACGGGCTTCTCTCACGAGGACAGATTTTGGGCGGAGTAAATCCTCTCGTTTCCCCTCTTCCTCTCTGGCTGTACCCTATGACTGGCTGCTCCATGGCTGATATACTTATCTTGTTCTCATTAAAAGGAAGTCCAGTCACTGTTTCTAGTGAAATATTCTGCATGAAAGATAGCTGAAAAAGAAGAATGGGTATTTACGGTTTACTACTCGAACGCCAAAATAAACTGATGTGTGACGGTACTCTAATAAACTGTCCAAGAATGAGGCGGGAGATCTTCTATTGGAATGATCATTATACAGTATTTCACTGACTGAATGAATAAGGTTCTCAAAACCCTTCGTCATGCTTAGAAAAGAGAGTTAGATAACTCCTCAGAGTTACGCAAGCGGGGATAAAGTGCATTATCAATAATTGAGCTTAGAGTGACTGTGACTCTTGGCGTTCTTATCAGAATCAGAGAGGGGGATTACTTAGACATCTTAAGATGTGTCATACGATGGCAAGACGTCTTTAGAAGATCCACTTCACGAAGACCAAAAAAATATAAGAGGCAACATCGTGAGTTAATTTCAAGTTTCAACAAACTTTTTCAATTAGTTTAAATACACTTTTCCCAAATGACAGCAAGTTGTTTTACCATTCAGACACATACCATACCATACCGACCTAGACACACAATGACGCAGACGCTTTTAAAACAATTAAAGACCAGAAAAGTGCCTTCCTTTGTGCATATTGATGAGCATGATGCATTTTCTTCATAATGCTTTCCAGGTATGCGCGTAAATTAAGAATGTGGCAGAACGTTTAAAAAAAAAGAGAAGATGGCCTGAACCGCTAACAGCTCCACAAAAGAGGTTCTCTTTTCAACACGACGACGTGTGCACCTATAATTGAATAATATGGCTTTAAAACTACTAATGGGTATAGTCAGAGAAACCTGACAGGCGATTCAGTTGGGAGACAGCTCTTCGAGAAAAGAAGACAAGACTGATGGTTTGGTTTGAATTTTCATGAACTGATGCCAAGACTGGATAATGGCTTTCTAAGAATTGTTCGAAAAAGAAATGCACCACTTATGGTTTAAATGTAATGTTCTGTGACGATGTTCGCTGAGAGTCGGGAAGCAAGTTCAGGGAGTGTGTGTTTTAATACATAAACACAACATAATACAAAACAAGAAACACTAAATGCACACAGACATGAAACGGAAACAATAACGCCTGAGGAAGGAACCAACGGGAGTGACATATATGGTGAAGGTAATCAGTGAGGTGATGGAGTCCAGGTGAGTCTGATGACACGCAGGTGCGCGTAATGATGGTGAGCAGCCTGGTGACCTAGAGGCCGGAAAGGGAGCACACGACGCGCGGAATCTGCAACAGGACGCCGACCAAAATGACGATCCCGGGGATCAGGAGTGGACCTGTCACCTCTGCTGAGGCGCGGGATCAGGAGCGGAGCGGTTACCCCTGCTGATCTCAGGGATCAGGAGCGGAGCGGTTACCCCTGCTGATCCCAGGGATCAGGAGCGGAGCGGTTACCCCTGCTGATGCGCGGGAATTTGTCGCCGTCTGGAGCACGGGAACCTGACGAGCCGGTGGAAGCAGGGGAGCCTGGCGATCCGGCAAAGGCATGAAAGCCCGACGAGCGGCTGAGGCAGGGGAGCCTGGCGATCCAGCTGAGGCATGAGAGCCTGACGAGCCAGTGGAGGCAGGGGAGCCTGGTGATCTGTCTGAGGCTTGAGAGCCTGTAGCGGCTCCCGGACCCAAAGTCATTCCCACTGAAAATAATAAATAAATAAAAACTCCCTGATGCTTCCCTTAGGTGAGGCATTATTCTGTAACGATGTGCACTGAGAGTCGGGAAGCAAGTTCATGGAGTGCATATTTTAATAAATAAACACAACATAATACAAAACAAGAAACACTAACATCACACAGACATGAAACAGAAACAATAACGCCTGGGGAAGGAACCAACGGGAGTGACATATAAAGTGAAGGTAATCAGGGAGGTGATGGAGACCAGGTGAGTCTGAAGACGTGCAGGTGCGCGTAATGATGGTGACAGGTGTGCGCCATAACGAGCAGCCTGGTGACCTGGCGGCCCGGAGAGGGAGCACATATGATATGTTCTGACCCAGAGCAAAAGCTTTACCACCATCACCCCATACCACATTTGATCAAATCCTGGCATTCGCTTCCAATAAAACCACCATAGTTTTCTTCTCTGTTGAAGGCCGTAAGTGTTTACTTACGTCTCAGCATTGCCTTTATCCAACCCGAAGGGTTGCCAGTTCAAATCCCGGATGCGACTGGAAATATCTTGTGGAAAGTGAGCTGGCAACCAAAGGGTTGCTAATATCAAAGATGCCTAGATGCCATTGCCTGTCGTTGTGCCCTTGAGCAAGGAACTTTACCCCCACAACAACAACTCCGGGCGCCCATCACTCTCCTTCTTGGTCAAATAGCCCTCCTTCTTGGTCAAACAGCCCAGAGGTGTGTTGGGTCATTGTCCTGTTGAAAAACAAATGATATTCCCACTAAGAGCAAACAAGATGGGATGGCGTATCACTGGAGAATGCTGTGGTAGCAATGCTGGTTAAGTGTGCCTTGAATTCTAAATAAATCACAGACAGTGTCAACAGCAAAGCACCATCACACCTCCTCCTTCATGTTTCATGGTGGGAACCACACATGCGGAGATCATCCGTTCACCTATTCTGTGTCTCACAAAGAAACAAAAAATCTCAAATTTGGACTCATCTGAGCAAAGGACAGATTTCCACCGGTCAAATGTCCATTGCTCGTGTTTCTTGACACAAGCAACTCTCATCTTCTTATTTGTGTCCTTTGGTAGTGGTTTCTTTGCAACAAATTGACAATAAAGGCCTGATTCAGGCAGTCTCCACTGAACAGTTGATGTTGAGATGTGTCTGTTACTCTGTGGAGCATTTATTTGGGTTGCAATCTGAGGCTGGTAACTCTAATGAACTTATCCTCTGTAGCAGAAACTCTGGGTCTTCCTTTCCTTTCCTGTCCTTTCCCGTGTCCTCATGAGAGCCAGTGTCATCAATAGCGCTTGATGGTTTTTGAGACTACACTTGAAGAAATATTCCGGATTGACTGACCTTCATGCCTTCAATTAATGATGGACTGTCATTTCTCTTTGCTTATTTGAGCTGTTAATGCCCAAATATGGACTTGGTATTTTACCAAATAGGGCTATCTTCGGTATACCAACCCTAACTTGTCACAACACAACTGTTTGGCTCAAATGTATGAAGAAGGAAAGAAATTCCACAAATTATCTTTTACAAAGGCACACCTGTTAATTGAAATGCATTCCAGGTGACAACCTCATGATGCTGGTTGAGAGAATGCCAAGAGTGTGCAAAGCTGTCATCAAGGCAAAGGTTGGCTACTTGGAAGAATCTCAAATATAAAATATATTTTGATTTGTTTAACACTTTTTTGGTTACTAAATGATTCCATGTGTTATTTCATAGATTTGATGTCTTCACTATTATCCTACAATGTATAAAATAGTAAACATTAAGAAAAACCTTAGAATGGGTAGGTGTGTCCAAACATTTGACTGGTACTGTATGTGTATATGTGTGTCTTTCGGAGGGGTTGGGTTAAGAGGAAGTTGAATTTCAGTCGGACCTTCTGTGCAATTGACCAATAAAAGGATCTTCATCTCGTCATAGTGATTGAAATTATGTTCCATATTTTTACGAATTAAGGTGTCAATAACTCATGCACACAAAGCCTGCGTGTCCTAGCACACTCGACCTCATGCATGTAAGATGAGAGTGTGTGGTGGTTTGCTTTCATCTATTGATGATCATATCAGATTCTTTACCATTCTACACGCCGCTCATCTCGTATACAATATGAAAACGGTACACACACACACACACACACACACACACACACACACACACACACACACACACACACACACACACACACACACACACACACACACACACACACACACACACACACACACACACAGCCATGTACACACACAGATATGCACACAGACAAGTCATCACTTGTATACATACATATGTTCACTTGCCTCCATGGATACACAAAAACAAAAACACACACACACACACACACACACACACACTCACACTCCGAAAGACAGACTTTCCAAGACATAGCAATCTGCACACTTGGACACACATGCACACACACAATCCCAGATCTCATACAGTTTCTAAAATGGAAAGCTTTAAGCAGTTCAAGCCCCCCCATGGGATGATCTTGAGAGAGGAGCAGAAGTATTGTGAGAGAGTCGAGGGCTTTGACATCTATCAGCTGAGCAATTGGATTCCAGATCTTCTTAGATAAGAGACTGATTGGAGTGGGAGTTTAGTGGAGAGAGAGAGGGGGAGAGATGGAGAGAGAGAGAGAGAGAGAGCCTGACGAGAGTGCGACAAACATCCATCTCCCCCACCTTCACAAAGCCAACCATTTTGCCATTTATCAGCAGTTAACACGATTACATTAAGACTGATGCATGGAAATTAGGCCAATTAGTTAGATATAAACCCAGCTAAAATCAAAGGGAAACTGAGCGACGAACCATAGAGTGATGCCAAATAAAACGTAAGCTTCCTGTACCATTACCCACTGTTGATCACTGGTATGTAGGTCAGAGCTGTGGTCAATTCTATTTCATTTCCTTGGAACTCAGCTTGGAAATGTCTCCATAGCAGAGTTGGGGTCAATTCCATTTCAATTCCAGTCAGTGGAATTTAACATGGAGTATTCCTATTGAACTGTAATGCCATTCCCGAGTTCACATGAGGTTACTTTGGATGAATTGGGATGAATGACCCTAACTCTCATTACCAGTCCTGTAGGTGGGTTGATATCACCATGAATAAACAGCAGAGAAACCATCTCTCAGGCACTGATGATTACATATGGCAGTTATGTACTGCTTGTTGTGCACAGCATGTCTCTTCCCGGGAGTTATTCCTCTCCTCCTTCCCCCCTTTTCTGCTGTCATACTGTGACTACAGGGGAGTAACGTTACGGCTCAGAGCGACGGGGAATGAAGATACCGCTCAGAGAGCGAGGGAGGAAAGGGAGGGGAGAGGAGGTGGAGGGGAGAAAGAGGTAGATTGGAGGGGAGGGTACAGCCAAGCAATATCAAAAGTGTCACCGTGTGGTGTAGCATCGCAGCTGGTGAAAATGGGATAAACTGGGGAGGCAGAAGAGAGGAGAGATGGGATTTTGATAGAGCCTGTTTTGTAGACGCCACCTTTAGACCTCAAAAGAACATCATTTTCAAAGAAACTTTGCCCACAGTTCTCTGAGGTGTGCTTCCCCACCCCCGGGTGGGGGGGGCTGACGGACCACAGCTACCAAAGTACAGAGACTGACAGAATTAATGATGACTTACGCACAAATTGAGGAGGGGGTAAGAATGAGGGGAGAGACACTCATCTAGTGTCCCAGAGAACTTTCCAAGGGACCCGTCTTTCAGTATGTATATCATTCATCACATTTATCAAATCAAAGTCAGTTTTAGTATTTGACGTAAATTAAGTGTGGGAGCCGTGTCTTGCCGACCCACAGAATGCCAGATAGCCTTGTCAAAGCAAGACCAGGTTGAGTACCAGACAAAAGGAGTCATTGATACACAACCCTTAGTTGTGATCATTTCTCAGATGGCGTAGTCAGCTTGGGACCGTTTCTATTGTTTACACATTGTGGAGTCCAACAGCTTGCCGGGCCATCTGTAGGAAATGGCTGTGAGGACCGGGGAGACCTGAGGGAGGTTGGCGAGATAGCCGGGCTGCAGTACAATGTGCCATTTCAGCATCTCCTTCATCCAATTGTTTGCAGTTTGTTTGGTTCTTTGGGGACTTACAAAATTGTATTCCTTTTCAAAATAGGGACCATTGAAAAGAGTGATAGCTTACATGCCACATTATGAAAATGCCATGGCGGCAGGTAGCCTAGTGGTTAGAGAGTTGGACTTGTAACCGAAAGGTTGCAAGATCGAATCCCTGAGCTGACAAGGTAAAAATCTGCCCCTGAACAAGGCAGTTAACCCACTGTTCCTAGGCTGTCATTGAAAATAAGGATTTGTTCTTAACCGACTTGCTTAGTTAAGTAATGGTAAAATGCCATAAAAAATATACAAAATCTTATGCAATCAGAAAAAAAAACAATTGAGTATATATTAGGGCAGGCTGTTGCAGTGACCATATTACCGCCACACCATCATGACCTCAGTCAAATTCCTGTCACTGTAATCTCCTTTTATGCACTCTGGTCGCTCTTGGCCTGGTACTCCGGGCTCCATTGTCCCTCTAACCACTCTGACATCAATGCAAATACAATTAAAATCACATCAAACACATAATCAAAACAGTCTCATGCTTTAAAAACTCACCTCACTGTAATAGATCAATTTGAAGAAAGAAGTTCAACAACAGGTTGAAGCTGAGTGGAAAACAGGGTCGTTGTGGATGATGTTGGATGAATTCAAAACAACCAGACACATATTACAGCGTATGCTTACACAATCTTTGCGCCGTTATACAATACACAGTTTACTCCCTATTACGCAGGCAGAAAAAACACCCCAAAAACCATAGATTTAAGGTGTCTTTGGTACATAAATGGTCTAGACTATATTCTAAAAATGAAACCAATTATAGTATTGGACTTTGAGTGTGGACTGTATTATGATGCATACTGGATGGTCTGGTAACATTACGCTACGCTCCAAACTTTTTATACATGAGTCTGGGGACTACGGTAGACGATGCTGTTGGTTCATTTACCCTGCATGGCGGTTTACAGAGTTGACCTACAATGAACGTTTGTATTTGATTTTGAATAGCTAGTAATAGGGCATTTTTTTAAATATATTTTTTTTTAATAGGCTGACACAGTACCTTTAGCCACACAATATCTCACCAACATGCGTTTCCATCTCCTCTTCCTCGTGAGAGGGGCTGTCAACAGTTTAATGAAATATGTTTAGTTGTGCAAACATATTACTATCGATGTTCCCGAACAGATTTAACTTGGTTTACCAAATGAGGCACTGGGCAGCTGCAAGAACAGCGTTAGAGAGCTCATGACATAGAGAGTTTGGGCGGAATATCACCTATCGCGAAGCAAAAGGCTGAATGCTCCTGAAACAGTGGTAGATGCGTGGAATGAAATACGTCTTCTTATAAGGCCAGACATTTCTATATGCAATCCCGTTTGAAAGCAGAGTTTTGATGGTTGCCACTAAAATGAGGAGGATCCTAGCATATTTATTTCTCAGCTGCTTATATTAAGCACATGCTCTGTTCTGCATAATTGAAAAACTAACCAAGGGAACGCAGCCTCCATTCGCTATTCGAGTACATATCTTTTTTTTTTTTACCCTGCCCCTGTTCCTGTCCATTTGATAATGGTCCATTCCAAATCGGAACTACTTTTACATATCAGTAAAATGTCAGATTAAATTGAGAATAAATAGTCTGATGGGTGAAAATATGATCACTTAATGAGAGAACAGAGTGTGCAGCCTGAGGCAAGGAACAGAGCGCAAGCTTTCAATTGCCCATAGTGGCATCATGCAGGCCAAATACAGTATGTTTTGATTTCTAAGACATTATGAGGTTTGGCTCATTCACAACTAAAGTTGCCAAATAACTCTAAATCTAGCTCATAGGACCTGTTTCAAATGATTACTTTTACACTCAACATAGCCCTTTCATATCGTATCCAACTCGTTCTGGAATAGGAAAAATATATTTTCTATTTTATTCAGCTTATATTCTTATTACTATGAAATCATATAATATAAAATAATGGCTCGAGACTTCTACGTATTTTTGGTCTGCTAAATGAACTAGCCTACAGCCTATAGCAATGGCGCATAGCCAAATAACATACAGTATGACAGAATCCGAGCCCGAGGGTTTGATAGTCACATGCACAGGGTTGCAGGTGTGATTGCAGTGTACAGTGAAAATTCAACATGCAGGAATACATTTGAACAAATTATGAAAATGGTAAGAAAAAAAGAAAAAAAAGAAACAGAAATAGCACTAAATACATAATGCCAACTTTGGCAGTGATGACTAAATAACAGCTGTGGCTGACACATATTCTGTTCTTCTGAAATAAATGTTATTCATATCATAATGTTTATTTAGACCTGCCTAAACTAAATAATGGATTTATTGTGAGGGTGTATACTCAATTGATTTCTTAAACTTTTTTTATGTAGCTGTTCCAAAGTGGCTTGTATGCGTGGAAGCCTGGAGATGCTAAACGTGTTTATGTTAATTAACGGTCAATTACCGTGAGACCGGCAGTCATTTGCATGACAATAACCCGCTGACAACATTTCACAGCGCTAAATAATCTGTCTGCACAAATATGACATTTGGCAAGTGTACTGTGCATCCGAAATCACACACGTGTTTGCACAGATGTAGGATACGCCTTCAGACTACAGGTAATGAGATCAAACAGTCTCGAGGGTAGAACGACATCAGGGGCCACAGGAATCATTGCTACAGCTCGCACTGCCATCTGCACAAGACAGCTTCTATGACAGAGGAGTCAATTGGCCGGGGGTGGTTGGCCTGATAGCTGGGCCACAGTCAGAGCACAATGTGCCATTTCAGTGGATTCTCAGTCCGCAGGCAGGCAGCGAGGCTACCCTGGGACAGCATAACTGCTGCTGTCATGGCTTCCCTGCGTCTGCGTGGCCAATCAACAATAGGTGGTTTGTAATGGACCGTGGCCTGCCTTGAAGTCCCTTCAGAAGCAGCTGGAACCGGTTTGCTCGGTGTGTGAGCGACTGTCAGCAATTCCACTGCAGGAAATGCAGTAGTGGAGTCTCTGATGTTCACTAAGGTAGCCTACTGTGATCGCAAAGACAGACATATGAGGTGTAGTGGATGTATTAATACCATAGACATAGCTGCTGGTAATGTTGACTGCTGATCAGATACTGCAAGTAAACTCCAAAGACTAGTGGATGCTTTAGAGAGGTTGTTAAGGAGTATCTCTCTAGTCAGTGGCTTTTGAAGGACGGATGTTGGACAGAGGAATGAGATGGGTGGATTCTAGTATTGGTACAGTACCTACCCCCCACCACCAGCCTTTTCAATGTAAAGGACTTTGAGCGGTTGGACAAATAATATGTGATCCAGTAACAGAGATGGGGAGCAGAGTGAAATGGTCGGAGCACTTTGGGATAGTTCACGGATCACCGTAAGGTTCAATCCCATCACCACGGAAACAAGAGTGACAGGGAAGGTCAGAGTTCCGAGTGTTCTGAGGTGACGCAAGATTCCCTTCCTTTCAGAAGGAGCCTTCAAACGGAAAATTATTTTCCGGTGAAGAGGATGGTGGGAAAGGGGGGATCATTTATGAGGGGAGATATGAACTGGTGATCTGGTGAAGTCGCCCACGTCTCACAGACAACGGCTTTTTTGCGCTGCGGAGACTGGACAGCACGAGAACAGAGAGAGAGAGGTGAAAAGGGAGAAAGATGGAGAGGTCGGATAGAAAAGCAAACAACACTTTGAGACTCGTCTCTGCATCCCCATCCAATAATGTTCAAGCGCAGTCGACCCGTGTGAAAAGGAAACGTTACTGCATGTTGGCTAATCGAACCTGTTTGAAGATGTCTAGTTTATATCTGGTCTGTGACAGGTAGACTTTCACACTAATCACCACAATCACTGCTAGAAAAATAAAACCATTTCCACTTGTATTAAAAGTGGCCAAATCACTTAAACCTAGCTTTCGGCTTAAATTTATTCCCTCTTAGGAAAGACTTCAAACACCTGGCGGGGAATCACGCCATTAGCATTTCCGTGGCACCGCTAGGCCGACACCCCATCGCAGTGTGACACTGATTGTTCACCCCAGATAATTGGCCATTACTTCTACTTTTGTGCTCGTATTCCCGCCTGTGATTTGATAAGGTTATATCAAGACAAATAGCACAATTTACAGGGAGCCATTTCGCCCAATTTTTTTTTTGAGAAATGTACTTGAGCTGGGGTTCATTTTTTTCTCCCTCCCTCTAAAGCGTGTCCATTTTAAGCGTTCGGTAATGAAATAAAAACGGATTTAACATTCTGCAGGCTCTTAAAAATGGGATTTATTTCATCTGATTGTATCAGAGGGGACCAATAATGGCCTATATCACACTGTGATAATATCGCAAATGTTTTCCAATTCGTTTCAATAGGAATAATCTGTGTTTTGAATTCCCTCCCTCTATAAGTCTTGTTCGTTATTTTTCTCAAAGACAAAACATCGCAACGGCATAGAAGACAAGGCGATAACCTCGTCCATAGAGGGGACTTTCTGTCTGAGATGTCGACAGCTATAAAGAGATGGATCTTGGCCTTTAATATAATCTGGAGTATCAGTAATGTGTGACTTAATGGTCATTGTCTCCTGGCCTTTGTGGCCTCACTCTGTAATGTAACATAAATCCTCATTAGTGAGAGCCTTTCCGGGTGTATTAGGGCCTCACACTCACAGACGACTTTCTTGGTCGCTGTCAGCAGCTTTCTTACCCAGTTTGTGTAGAAAGTGTTGTGTGTATGTGGGAGGACTTGATGTGTTGTCTGGTCAGGAGCCTGACCTCTCTGTATGTCTCTCATGTAAAACTGTCAGGCTGTGTGGAGAGATGAAAAGGGTTCAGCCATGATGAGACTCTGTGTAAATGCTTTTTCGTATCTGATGAGGACTGCAAATTCTGAAATACTGAACCTGAGACAATGGACTCTCTGTTTTAGGGCATATTACTTATCATCGTCTTGCCATGAAATGATTAATTGATCCAACATGCTTTGGAGAGCTTTCAGTCCAAATGTAAGGCCAATCATGTCACTTTCGAAAATATGGATGACAAAGGGAGAAGAAACTATCGATTAGCTATGTTGGTTGTCGTCACTTCAATAGGAATATAATTTATGGAAAAACTAACTGGGGCAGTGAGAGGGAGAATGAAAGAGAGTGAGGGCGAGAGAGAGAGAAAGAAAGAGAGAGGAAAAGCAAGAGAGAGGAAAAGCAAGAGAGAGACAATGAGGGAGAGGAGCAAAAGAGGGACAGATTTAGAGAGAAAGTGAGAGATAAAGAGATAGAGGGACTGCTGAGGAGTGAGTGGTAGAGAGAGGAAAAACTGAGATATTTGACAATGCAGATCTAATCCTTCTACACTGTGAGTCATACAGACTAGTGTACTGGACCCTCTCTCTCTCGGACTCAACATGGATCAGAGGGTCTGTGTAAATCCATCTGATGTTCATCGGATCTAACATGAGATGCCGCTCCTCTTCTCACTTGTCTTCCTATATGGTGTGTGTAAGATGGAACTCCTATTGTGTGCCATGACATGGGGGAACACCACAGTACCACAGCACCACAGCTGTTCCAGATCTTTTTAACCCCTTTCTCTTGAAATGCACCATTATACAATACAGACCAGGTGCAGGTTAAGTAAGGGATGTTGCATTGAAACTAATGAACAGTGTTTTTGTGTCCTAGGATGCCCACCGGTGGCTCCTGCTAACTGTTAACCCTTTGCACACACGTGCACACACACCCACAAGCAGTTACTCACACGTCAGCTTTTTTTCAACCTGGTGTAAAGAATATTGGAGAGAGAAAGAAAATAGAGAGGGAAGGGGGAGAGAGAAAAAGGTAAAGCAGAAATATTGAGAAAGAGAGAGAGTGAGAAGGCAGGCCAGAGGTAATGTGGTGTGTTAGCCCCTGATAGTGCTGGTCTTTGTTTGGCCTCCGCTCTCCTCAACAACAATGACTACTGCCGCAGTGGATGAGCACACCTGTGTGTGTGTGTGTGTGTGTGTGTGTGTGTGTGTGTGTACAATGCGCATTTGTGTGAGAGTCTTTTCTGTTCCTCTCTTGCTCTCTCTCGCTCTTCCCCCACTCCCCTGCTCTCTCTTTTCCCCCACTCTTTTGCTCTTCCCTCTCTTCTGTGTGAAATAAGTCACTCTGCTAAACCTCTTTCCCTTTGAAGATGTGTTTAGAAGAAAGGGATGAGAAATTAAAGAAAGGAGGAATGGCACATGAAAGGAGGAAAAACAGTTTTGCACTGGCAATTCATCCGGGGGAAAAACTGCAGGCGGTGCTTTGGACTGTGAATAAAACATTGACTATATGACACAAGTCTTCTAGGGACAGAGGCAGACGGCAGCAAACAAACACGAGCACTGTGATTAGTTCTGCTCATCCTTCTGCTTGGGAGCCAGCCTGATTTGACACAGACAGTTGGGAGTGTAAAGGAGTGTTTTATTTGGGGGAACATGTGAAATGTATGTGCGAACTACACACACCGTTTTGTTAAATTTGAAACGCTTCAAATCCTGGTATAGTGGTCCTGCTTGGCTCCAGCGATGTACTGGGCCGTATGCACTACCCTCTGTGGCGCCTTGCGGTCGGATGCCGAGCAGTTACCATACCAAACAGTGATGCAACCAGTCAGGATGCTCTCGATGGTGCAGCTAGAGAACATTTTGAGCATCTGAGGGGGAATAGGTGTTGTCATGCCCTCTTCACGACTGTCTTGGTGTGTTTGGACCATGATAGTTTGTTGGTGATGTGGACACCAAGGAACTTGAGGCTCTCAACCTGCGCCACTACAGCCCCGTCGATGAGAATGGGGGCGTGCTTGGTCCTCCTTTACCTGTAGTCCACAATCATCTCCTTTGTCTTGCTCACGTTGAGGGAGAGGATGTTGTCCAGGCACCATGTAGGTATCACAAACTCGGCCAGGGAGAGGTTGAAAATGTCATGCTCTGAGTATGTGTACTTGGTAATTTGTCTGGTCCTGTGGCCTGTGGCCTTGTGAATGTTGACCTGTTTAAAGGTCTTACTCACATTGGCTACGGAGAGTGTGATCAGACAGTCGTACTTAACAGCTGGTGATCTCATGCATCGTTCAGTGTTGCTTGCCTCGAAGCGAGCATAGACGGCATCACTGGGCAGCTCGCGGGCTGGGTTTCCCTTTGTAATCTGTTATAGTTTGCAAGCCCTGCCACATCCAACGAGCATCAGAGCCTGTGTAGTAGGAGTCAAACTGTGTTGACGCTTTGCCTGTTTGCCAAAAACACTGTATTTTCATGAAATAAAAGGACCGATATGGACATGTTAATAGTTAACAGGTTTATACAGCAGTGTGTATATTTGTGTGTGTGCCTGTATTTGTCCCTCGGGGTACGACTAGCTGTCTGTGTTCACCGCAGTGGTGGCAGGACTGATTTTACACCTGGTTGGGCGAGTGTGTGTTTGTGTGTGACGGGGTTGATTTCATAGCTGGTTGGACGTGTCTCAGGCGGTCAGAAGTTCTAACTAGAACACGACAGACATGCAGAAACGCTGCCTGAGAGAAGTCAGAAAAGGACGGACAATTCATGGATGGCCACACACATCTAAATGATCTTCTATAGGTGCTCGACGAGCTGTCATGTTTTAGTGTGCTGGGGTTACAAAGAACATGTTTCTCATTGCATGCTACATCAACCATGAATACACACTTTTACGAAGTAATTATGATCTGCAAAAGAGGGGACTAGGGAATGAATTATGATTACAGTAACAATTCAATATCTTAAATGTTCAATTGCTTAATCAGATTTGGTGTTTGGCCCCTATTTGAATTATAATCCTACATATACTGCGATTTGAATTCAACTGATACCAAATGGATCTGTTGACAAAGGGATGGTTCTATGGATTTAAATGAACAGGTAATAAATATATCTCCAATGCCATTGAGTTCTTTTAGTCAAATCTCATCATCTACTGCAGCTAGATATTGCCTTAGAAGTATTGTGCTGAGATGGCTTAAATTACTATATCGCAACTCTTTTTTTATAATGGTTCTCAATGAGAGCTAATGCAATATATCACAAATTTAAATCAAATCAATAATACAATGAATAACAAAGCAATATTTATTCAATTAGGCAAGTCAGTTAAGGACAAATTCTTATTTTCAATGACAGCCTAGGAACAGTGGGATAACTGCCTTGTTCAGGGGCAGAACGACAGATTTTTACCTTGTCAGCTCGGGGATTCAATCTAGCAACCTTTCAGTTACTGGCCCAACACTCTAACCACTAGGCTACCTGCCACCCTATACAAGGAGTACGGTGGTGAGTCAATGTGCAGGCCTACGAGGTATTTGAGGTAATATGTACATGTAGGTAGGGTTAAAAGTGACTAGGCACCCAGTATAGATTTAAAAAAATATATATTTTTAATTTTATTTCACCTTTATTTAACCAGGTAGGTTAGTTGAGAACAAGTTCTCATTTACAACTGCGACCTGGCCAAGATAAAGCATAGCAGTGTGAACAGACAACAACACAGAGTTACACATGGAGTAAACAATAAACAAGTCAATAACACTGTAGAATAAAAAGAGTCTATATACATTGTGTGCAAAAGGCATGAGGAGGTAGGCAAATAATTACAATTTTGCAGATTAACACTGGAGTGATAAATGATCAGATGGTCATGTACAGGTAGAGATACTGGTGTGCAAAAGAGCAGAAAAGTAAATAAATAAAAACAGTATGGGGATGAGGTAGGTAAATTGGGTGGGCTATTTACTGATGGACTATGTACAGCTGCAGCGATCGGTTAGCTGCTCAGATAGCAGATGTTTAAAGTTGGTGAGGGAGATAAGTCTCCAACTTCAGCAATTTTTGCAATTCGTTCCAGTCACAGGCAGCAGAGAACTGGAAGGAAAGGCGGCCAAATGAGGTGTTGGCTTTAGGGATGATCAGTGAGATACACCTGCTGGAGTGCGTGCTACGGGTGGGTGTTGCCATCGTGACCAGTGAACTGCGATAAGGCGGAGCTTTACCTAGCATGGACTTGTAGATGACCTGGAGCCAGTGGGTCTGGCGACGAATATGTAGCGAGGGCCAGCCGACTAGAGCATACAGGTCGCCGTGGTGGGTCGTATAAGGTGCTTTAGTAACAAAACGGATGGCACTGTGATAAACTGCATCCAGTTTGCTGAGTAGAGTATTGGAAGCTATTTTGTAGATGACATCGCCGAAGTCGAGGATCAGTAGGATAGTCAGTTTTACTAGGGTAAGTTTGGCGGCGTGAGTGAAGGAGGCTTTGTTGCGGAATAAAAAGCCGACTAGATTTGATTTTAGATTGGAGATGTTTGATAGGAGTCTGGAAGGAGAGTTTACAGTCTAGCCAGACACCTAGGTACTTATATATGTCCACATATTCTAGGTCGGAACCATCCAGGGTGGTGATGCTAGTTGGGCGTGCGGGTGCAGGCAGCGAACAGTTGAAAAGCATGCATTTGGTTTTACTAGTATTTAAGAGCAGTTGGAGGCCACGGAAGGAGTGTTGTATGGCATTGAAGCTCGTTTGGAGGTTAGATAGCACAGTGTCCAAGGAAGGGCCAGAAGTATACAGAATGCTGTCGTCTGCGTAGAGGTGGATCAGGGAATCGCACACAGCAAGAGCAACATCAATGATATATACAGAGAAAAGAGTCAGCCCGAGAATTTAACCCTGTGGCACCCCCATAGAGACTGCCAGATGACCGGACAACATGCCCTCCGATTTGACACACTGAACTCTGTCTGCAAAGTAGTTGGTGAACCAGGCAAGGCAGTCATTAGAAAAACCTAGGCTACTGAGTCTGCCGATAAGAATATGGTGATTGAAAGAGTCGAAAGCCTTGGCAAGGTCGATGAAGACGGCTGCACAGTACTGTCTTTTATCGATGGCGGTTATAATATTGTACCTTGAGCGTGGCTGAGGTGCACCCGTGACCGGCTCGGAAACCAGATTGCACAGCGGTGAAGGTACGGTGGGATTCGAGATGGTCAGTGATCTGTTTGTTGACTTGGCTTTCGAAGACCTTAGATAGGCAGGGCAGGATGGATATAGGTCTGTAGCAGTTTGGGTCCAGGGTGTCTCCCCCTTTGAAGACGGGGATGACTGTGGCAGCTTTCCAATCCTTGGGGATCTCAGACGATATGAAAGAGAGGTTGAACAGGCTGGTAATAGGGGTTGCGACAATGGCGGCGGATAGTTTCAGAAATAGAGGGTCCAGATTGTCAAGCCCAGCTGATTTGTACGGGTCCAGGTTTTGCAGCTCTCTCAAAACATCTCGATTAAGTTTTCGATTATCATGGATTTATCGGTGGTGACCGTGTTACCCCTAGCCTCAGTGCAGTGGGCAGCTGGGAGGAGGTGCTCTTGTTCTCCATGGACTTTACAGTGTCCCAGAACTTTTAGGAGTTAGAGCTACAGGATGCACATTTCTGCTTGAAAAAGCTGGCCTTTGCTTTCCTGACTGACTGCGTGTATTGGTTCCTGAATTCTTGAACAGTTGCATGTCGCGGGGACTATTCGATGCTCTTGCAGTCCGCCACAGGATGCTTTTGAGCTGGTCGAGGGCAGTCAGGCCTGGAGTGAACCAAGGGCTATATCTGTTCTTAGTTGTGCATTTTTTTAACAGAGCATGCTTATCTAAGATGGCGAGGAAGTTACTTTTAAAGAATGACCAGGCATCCTCAACTGACGGGATGAGGTCAATATCCTTCCAGGATACCCGGGCCAGGTCGATTAGAAAGGCCTGCTCGCAGAAGTGTTTTAGGGAGCGTTTGACAGTGATGAGGTGTGGTCGTTTGACTGCGGACCCGTAGCGGTACAGGCAATGAGGCAGTGATCGCTGAGATCCTGGTTGAAGACAGCGGAGGTGTATTTGGAGGGCCAGTTGGTCAGGATAACGTCTATGAGGGTGCCCTTGTTTACAGATTTAGGGTTGTACCTGGTGGGTTCCTTGATGATATGTGTGAGATTGAGGGTGTCTAGCTTAGATTGTAGGACTGCCGGGGAGTTAAGCATATCCCAGTTTAGGTCACCTAACAGAACAAACTCTGAAGCCAGATGGGGGCGATCAATTCACAAATGGTGTCCAGGGCACAGCTAGGAGCTGAAGGGGGTCGGTAGCAGGCGGCAACAGTGAAAGACTTATTTCTGGAGAGAGTCATTTTAAAAATTAGTAGTTCGAACTGTTTGGGTATGGACCTGAAAAGTATGACATTACTTTGCAGGCTCTCTCTGCAGTAGACTGCAACTCCTCCCCATTTGGCAGTTCTATCTTGACGGAAAATGTTATAGTTGGGTATGGATATCTCAGAATTTTTGGTGGCCTTCCTAAGCCACGATTCAGACACGGAAAGGACATCGGGGTTGGCAGAGTGTGCTAAAGCAGTGAGTAAAACAAACTTAGGGAGGAGGCTTCTGATGTTGACATGCATGAAACCAAGGCTTTTTCGATCACAGAAGTCAACAAATGAGGGTGCCTGGGGACATGCAGGGCCTGGGTTTACCTACATATCACCCGCGGAACAGAGGAGGAGTAGTATGAGGGTGCAGCTAAAGGCTATCAAAACTGGTCGCCTAGAGCGTTGGGGACAAAGAATAAAAGGAGCAGATTTCTGGGCATGGTAGAATATAATCAGGGCATAATGCGCAGACAGGGGTATGGTAGGGTGCAGGTACAGCGGAGGTAAGCCCAGGCACTGGGTGATGATAAGCGAGGTTGTATCTCTGGACATGCTGGTTGTAATGGGTGAGGTCACCGCATGTGTGGGAGGTGGGACAAAGGAGGTATCAGAGGTATGAAGAGTGGAACTAGGGTCTCCATTGTAAACTAAAACAATGATAACTAACCTGAACAACAGTATACAAGGCATATTGATATTTGAGAGAGACATACAGCGAGTCATAAAGTAATCGCAGGTGTTGATTGGGAGAGCTAGCTAAAACAACAGGTGAGACAACAACAGCTAATCAGCTAACACAACAACAGCAGGTAAAAGGGCGATGACTAGGCAGAGAGGGTCGGATTAACTACACACAGAGCCTGAGTTTGCGGCTGGGGCCGACAGATAAAAAATAAACAGAATGGAGTACCGTGATTAATGGACAGTCCAGCAGGCATCAGCTATGTAGCCAAGTGATCATAGTGTCCAGGGGACAGCAGTAGATGGAACAGGGAACCCGCCACTACGTTAGCAGGCGACAAGGCGTTTAAAGTTAGTAGCCCTCCGACGGAGGCCGGTTGAAAGGCACAGTGGAGGGAGTATTCGTCGGAGGCCGGTTGAAAGGCACAGCGGAGGGAGTATTCGTCGGAGGCCGGTTGAAAGGCACAGCGGAGGGAGTATTCGTCGGAGGCCGGTTGAAAGGCACAGCGGAGGGAGTATTCGTCGGCAGACCAGTCGTGGTGGTGCGGCGGGGAGCCGTGTCGACAGAGAATCCAAGCCAGATGGCGAAAGAGGTATTGTAGAATTTAGTTTGCTGGCCGGGATATGCGCCTGGCTCACGGTTAACTGGTGCTAGCTTCGTGGCAGTGGCGTTAGCCACTATAGCCAATCGGTAGCAGCGGTGATCCGGTGCCAAGGTCCAGAGTTTACAGTAAGGATCCGGTGGAGTATTGGGCTCTGGCCGTGTATGAGTGGGGTTCGGGTGAACAGCTGAGTAGGCCGGGAGGTGGGCCTGAGGGATAGCTTCGGTACTGGGTGCCACGGTGAGCTAGCTAGCTGCAAGCTGTGAGCTAGCTAGCTGCAAGCTAGCTGTGAAGATCAGAAGTAGTGGACCAGGGATTACGGCAGGAATCCAGCGTTGTTGTGGAGAGACAGTCCGATACTAGTAGACTGGCGAGTATCATCCAGGATAAGAACAGGGCTGGTGTCTGTGTAGAAGGTAAAAGCCGCTAGCAGTGGCTAACAATGACTGAATAGCTAATTAGCTGGTTAGCTTCTGGAGGTTCTTGAATGTTTTCTAAAATTACAATTAATAGCGATACCGTATCACATTGGGTGAGGCAGGTTACCGGAAGGTATAATCAAATTAAAAATCGAAAAGAGATTGAAAATAAAATTGAAATATATATACAAAAAATCCGAAAAATACAAAAGTACACGAGACATGAACAAAACACGTCTTCACTGCTACGCCATCTTGGCAACCAGTATAGATAATAAACAGAGTAGCAGCAGTGTTGGTATTTGAGGTAATATGTACATGTAGGTAGGGTTAAAAGTGACTAGGCAACCAGTATAGATAATAAACAGAGTAGCAGCAGTGTTGGTATTTGAGGTAATATGTACATGTAGGTAGGGTTAAAAGTGACTAGGCAACCAGTATAGATAATAAACAGAGTAGCAGCAGTATATGTGGAGAGTGTGAAAGTGAATGTGTGTGTGTGTGTGTGTGTGTGTGTTTGTTTGTTAGAGTGTCAGTGTAAGAATGTGTGAGTGTGTGAATCCAGTGTTATCCCAAGAGCCTTCACCCAAATTTCAACAATGAATATTCAAACCAAACTACTAGACCAAGCATGTCTCCATTGGATGCAAGCTGAGCAAGTGAAGTAGCTAATTTGTTGTGTTTGGTTTCTTAATAGAACAGACTATCCACCTAAGGCGTACAAAGCATGTTAATTAGTACTGGAAGTCCATGTGCACATAAACGCTTAGAATTGCACACGCACACTTACAAACACACACACACACACACACACACAATGAACAAAGTGATACACACTGAGGCAGATGTGAAAAGAGGTGCAAGGAAAATGATATATAGAGAGAAAGAGGCAGACAGAGAAAAAAACACATGAAGTATGGTTCTTCCCAACAGCACCTTGTGCACTCATGTTGAAAACTCACATTTATTCAATTCACTTGGATATATGACATCATTCATACGGCCCACCTGAACTGAATAAGTCAGTTATGGGTATGCCGCTCCATCCATCTCCCATCGCTGTGTCTGTGTGTGTATGTGCGTGCCCCATTGCAGCAATAACTAATAATTTCTCACAGTATGTGACTGAATCATGGCTCCTCGGAACTAGGGCGTGAGGGAAGGAGGAAGGGAGAGTGACAGTAAGACACTGAGACAGAGGAACAGACAAGGTGAAAGAGAGAAGAGGGCAGGAGAGAGGTGATGGATCAAGAGAGGGAGAATGTGCGTGTGTAGGAGAGAGGAAGACACAGAGGTTGATGCAAAAATGGGGAATAGAGCTGGAAAGAGGCCACTAGGGAAGGAGAAAGAAATCATCAATAGTATGTTTATTTACTTTTGCCTGAAATTGTGCAGTCTAGTTTCTCAGAGTTCTAGATTTGCTGGTACATGATGTGATTGATCTCAAGCCCTAACAAGGACACAGGAATGTATCACAGAGCATATAATGATTTCAGCCACATCAATAGGAACTAAAGACATACAGCAAAACTATGTGTGTACGGTTGAGTGTGCCAGTGGACACATCAGCTCAATCAGCAGTGAACAGTTCGACTGTCGGTATGATTTGTAACTGGCCAAAAACATAGCCACTGCTAGCTGAGAATCTGTAAACCAGTAAACCTAACATAAATCAGTAAACCTAACATCTACAGTTGAAGTCGGAAGTTTACATACACCTTAGCAAAATACATTTAAACTCAGTTTTTCACAATTCCTGACATTTAATCCTAGTAAAAATGTATTGTCTTTGGTCAGTTAGGATCACCAATTTATTCTAAGAATGTGACGTGAGAAGAATAGTAGAGAGGATGATTTATTTCTGCTTTAACTTCTTTCATCACATTCCCAGGGGGTCAAAAGTTTACACACACTCAATTTCAATTAGTATTTGGTAGCATTGCCTTTAACATGTTTACCTTGGGTCAATCGTCTAGGGTAGCCTTCCACAAGCTTCCCACAATAAGTTGGGTGAATTTTAGCCCATTCCTCCTGACAGAGCTGGTGTAACGGAGTCGGGTTTGTAGGCCTCCTTGCTTGCATGCGCTTTTTCAGTTCTGCCCACACATTTTCTATAGGATTGAGGTCAGGGCTTTGTGATGGCCACTTGACTACTGTGTTGTCTTTAAACCATTTTGTCAACATTTTGGAAGTATGCTCATTGTCAATTTGGAAGACCCATTTGTGACCAAGCTTTAACTTCCTGACTGATGTCTTGAGATGTTGATTCAATATACCCACATAACTTTCCAGCCTCATGATGCCATCTATTTTGTGAAGTGCACCAGTCTCTCCTGCAGCAAAGCAACCCCATAACATGATGCTGCCACCCCCGTGCTTCACGGTTGGGATGGTGTTCTTCGACTTGCAAGCCTTCCCCTTTTGCCTCCAAACATAAAGATGGTCATTATGACTGAACAGTTGTATTTTTGTTTCATCAGATCAGAGAACCTTTCTCCAAAAAGTACAATCTTTGTCCCCATGTGCAATTGCAAACCGTAGTCTGGCTTTTTTATGGCGGTTTTGGAGCAGTGGCTTCTTCCTTTCCGAGAAGCCTTTCAGGTTATGTCGATATAGGATTAGTTTTACTGTGGATATAGATACATTTGTGATTGTTTCATCCAGCATCTTCACAAGGTCCTTTGCTGTTATTCTGGGATTGATTTGCACTTTTCGCACCAAAGTACGTTAATCTCTAGGAGACAGAACGCGTCTCCTTCCTGAGTGGTATGACGGCTGCGTGGTCCCATGGTGTTTATACCTGCGTACTATTGTTTGTATAGATGAACGTGGTACCTTCAGGCGTTTTGTAATTGTTCCCGAGGATGAACCAGACTTGTGGATGTTGACAATTTTCCTTCTGAGGTCTTGGCTGATTTCTTTTCATTTTCTCATGATGTCAAGCAAAGAGGCACTGAGTTTGAAGGTAGGCCTTGAAATACATCCACAGGTACACCTCCAATTGACTGAAATTATGTCCATTAGCCTAATCGGAAGCTTCTAAAGCCATGACATCATTTTCTGGAATTTTCCAAGCTGTTTAAAGGCACAGTCAATTTAGTGTATGTAAACTTCTGACCCACTGTAATTGTAATACAGTGAGTTATAAGTGAAATAATCTGTCTGTAAACAATTGTTGGAAAAATGACTTGTATCATGCACAAAGTAGATGTCTAAAACCGACTTGCCAAAACTATAGTTTATTAACAAGAAATTTGTGGAGTGGTTGAAAAACGAGTTTTAATGACTCCAACCTAAGTGTTTGTAAACTTCTGACTTCAACTGTAGTATGCATAAAAGAAAATCCTAAAACTAGATCCCCTACATACTGGTCTGGGGAGGTTCTATTCTGCACTGATCAACCGATCCAGAAGATGTGGAGGTGGAGTTAAGATGGCGAGAGAGGGAGCAAGCAAGAACATTTCAGATACTATGCATGACAGAAAAAGACAGAAATGGGTAAAAAAAAAAAAAGAATCTAAACAGCAAGTCTCTATAAGGAACACAGAAAAACCGAACAAGAATAATGAGAAATGTAAAATTTAACATGGTTCCAAGCCTCACGTTGCCCCACCTGGCGTCATGCGGGCCTGTAGATAAGCCTGGCATGGAGCAAGGAAAGCACATCAAACGCACCAACAAAGCACCATGCCTCCTTTGTCCCAGTGTCCATTGTGCTAATCAATGCAGCCCAGCCTTTCTCCCACACCTTAGCCCAGCACAACACCTTTGTTTCCCTGCTGAGAAGATCAATGCAAGCACACAGAGTCGCTCAAGGGACCTAATACAACCAGATTAGATAGTGTTTAAGGGATTTTTTTCCCCCCAAGAGAAATCATTATTATTTTGTGATTTTCTGCTCGTGCGAATGGGGAGTTAGAACACAGCAGGTCAGACTGTGCAGGGAAGCAGGATGTTCTGTTCTTATCTGTGTGGGTGCAGTGTGCGTAACATTAAAGACTGCCCCTGTCCTATACCCACTCAATGTCGCAATATGATCATAATATGGTTGTTAAGCAGACAACTTTCATCCATAAGGAGTAACAGGACGTACATACAAGTGAAAGTCTACACACCCCTTGCACAGTGTTCACAATTTGCTGCCTTAAAATAAAAAAATAAAAATAATAACAATGGATTTGTTTCATATTGATCTACACAACCTACTCCACATTTTTATAGTGATTTTTGGTATATTTACAAAAATGGAACAACAAAAAAATACTGTTTCTAAAATGTTTTATGAGATTGAAGGACACATTGGGAGGGATCTTATACCATTCCTCCATAGATAATCTTTCTAGTTCCTTGAAATTTAAAAATGTGTATTTATCGAAATGTTCTGTGTTTTCGTCAAATCAACGACATGCATTGAGCTTGTCTGATGCTTTAAGCCCACTGTTTGATGAAATAATTAAGACACACAAATGACTAGAGGGAGTCCGTCCACAATGGATTTGATTGTGCCGTTCCGGGCTCATCATCAACAGTGTTTATCACGCTGTCCGTGTTGTTGAAGCTGCAACATAATTACAGCCATTTCTGACTGAAAAGTTATGTTACCGAAATCCCTAAAAATATTCCTTATTTCCTCAACTCTTGCTCTCTGTATGTATGTATCGCATGCATTGGACCAATAGGGCCTGACCTATAGCATATCATAACCACGTTAATAATTTGGTTATAACAAACTCTGAACACCATAACACATGTCACAACAAATTGGATGCAGAGGATGTGACAAATAATGGCGATCAAGACAAATAAGGTAAGGTAATATTATGTGTGCCAAACACATCCTTTTTCTGACCATTTGGAACAAATTATAAGCATTCCAGAGAGTCTGTTGTAACGATTCTTTGGGGGGTAAAGCTTAAAAACAGTCGCATGCATTCGTGAATGCAATTGCCGAAATGTAACGGTTTATTTATTGTTTACGTTAATTACTCAAGGTTTGCTGTGTTATTTTATTTTGAAACAAAAATGCTAGATTGCATTTTAAATAATGAATGTACTTGTATGCTGTGTGATGACATGAACAAATGAATCAATACTGATACAGTAGCCTATATAAGTATTGAAAAATAGTAAGTTACAGTACTAAAACTAAACAGGATGCGCTCTTAAGCCGACAGCTCGATGGGGGTTTTACAAGGCTGCTATACTAAGCCTACTAATGATAACAACATTCATTCTCATTATAACGATGAAAGAAATAGTAATAACAATAAGGAGGGTTAATATTATTTGGAATATTAATTATAATATAAATATAATTTTTCGGAGAATTTGGAACAGTGTTAAACAACACTAAATAAATGATAAGTAATACCAGAGAGGCTGTTCTAACGGGGAAAAAAGTGAAAAGCCTTTATTACAGCATAGCTAAGATTCAATACAGCCGAATTTGTGAAATAGTTTCTCCTACATGTGGTTGTGTGAGGCTTAGAGCTCAATGAATCAGTAGGCTAGTAAACAAACACTGAAAGGCAACAGAAGCAGGATCTGTCTTATTTCTGTAGATATATTGATGATTTACGAAGCCTGGCACATGTAACAGTTAGGTTATGTTATTATAGACATGAATAAGTTGGGGTTTCCTCTTTCGTCACTTTCCATCGACAAATGAGGCAAGGGCTGCTTTCTCATGTCTTAACTCCGCCGCATTGTTCTCAAAGCCAATATGGTGGTTATCTTTGCTATTATGCACATAGCAACATGGTCTAGGAAAAGGCTCCAATTTAACAGCGCACGGATGTTTCAGAACTGCGGACAGCGACCACTAAAATCATATTTGTATTACTGCTGCACCCTTGTCCTCAACCATAAACAATTTCAGTATCACATATCTTAGAGTGATGGATGTGCCATCTCCACAGACAGGTGAGAATCAGACAGGTGTCTTGTACACCATGATTTTTTTATTTTGCTAGTGCTCGACTAAAGAAATCTTGGTTGATCAACATCCTATTGACCAAACAATTGACCAGACGACTAAATGGGTTCAGCCCTACACGCGATTATGGACTGCCCTATTCAATTCAAACCACAGGTTTTCAATCAAGTTCAAGTCTAGAGACTGAGATGACCATTGCAAAATGTTGATTTTGATGTATGCTTGGGGTCATTGTCTTGCTGGAAGATCCACTTGTGGTGAAGTTGCAGCCTCCTTGCAGAGGCAACTAGGTTTCTGGCTAAAATGTTCTGGTACTGGGTAAGGTATATGATGCTGTTGACCTTAGCAAGGGCCCCAGGACAAGTGGAAGCAAAATAGCCCAACAAACATCAAAGATCCACCACCATATTTTACAGTCATATTTTACAGTCTGCATCTTTCTTTTGACACTAAATCCACAAACATACAGTACCAGTCAAAAGTTTGGACACACCTACTCATTCAAGGGTTTTTGAAACTATGAAATGACACATATGGAATCATGTAGTAAGCAAAAAAAGTGATGACAGCTTTGCACTCTTGGCATTCTCTCAACCAGCTTCATGAGGTAGTCACCTGGAATGCTTTTTCAACAGTCTTGAAGGAGTTGACACATATGCTGAGCACTTGTTGGCTGCTTTTCCTTCACTCTGCAGTCCAACTCATCCCAAACCATCCCAATTGGGCTGAGGTCGGGTGATTGTGTAGGCCAGGTCATCTGATGCAGCACACCATCACTCTCCTTCTTGGTCAAATAGCCCTTACACAGCCTGGAGGTGTGTTTTGGTGCATTGTCCTGTTGAAAAACAAATGATAGTCCTACTAAGTGCAAACCAAATGGGATGGCGTATCTCTGCAGAATGCTGTGGTAGCCATGCTGGTTAAGAGTGCCTTGAATTCTAAATAAATCACAGACGTGTCACCAGCAAAGCGCCCCCACACCATCACACCTCCATGCTTCACTGTGGGAACCACACATGCAGAGATCCGTTGACCTAGTCTGCGTCTCACAAAGACATGGCGGTTGGAACCAAAAATCTCAAATTTGGACTCAGACCAAATAACAGATTTCCACCAGTCTAATGTCCATTTCTCATGTTTCTTAGCCCAAGCAATTTTCTTCTTATTGGTGTCCTTTAGTAGTGGTTTATTTGCAGCAATTCAACCATGAAGGCCTGATTCATGCAGTCTCCTCTGAACAGAGATGTGTCTGTTATTTGAACTCTGTGAAGCATTTATTTGGGATGTAATCTGAGGTTCAATTAATTGCTGATTTCTGAGGCTGGTAACTCTAATGAACGTATCCTCTGCAGCAGAGCTAACTCTGGGTCTTCCTTTCCTGTGACGGTCCTCATGAGAGACAGTTTCATCATAGCGCTTGATGGTTTTTGCGACTGCACTTGAAGAAACTTTCAAAGTGCTTGACATTTTCCGGATTGACTGACCTTCATGTCTTAAAGACAAGCTGTTCTTGTCAAAATATGGACTTGGTCTTTTACCAAATAGGGCTATCTTCGGTATACCAACCCTAACTTGTCACAGCACAACTGATTCCATGATACTACATTATTCCATATGTGTTATTTCATAGTTTTGATGTCTTCACTATTATTATACAATGTAGAAAATAGTAAAAATGTATCCAAGAGTATCCAAACTTTTGACAGGTAATGTATGTAAATGTGTGGAGTTTGCTAGGAGGCATTGACAATTGCACTGAAACCGGTGCAATGGTCAGATGACATAAAAATGGAGCTCTTTGGCCACACACAGCATTGGTGGGTTTTGCATCCAAAAACAGAATTCATGACGTAGGCTGACTCGTTTCCAATAGGCTATCGTAAAGCTGACAATCAGAGAATCAGAGGCAGCTGTGTCATTTACATCTTTCTTGCTTAACCTTTTCCTTGTCGAAACGCTCCCATTATTTTTGAGTTAATCAAGGAGAAAGAGAAAAACATTTTAGTCAAATGCAAACTCTGCAGAGGCAGCATTGATTTCTTAGTCCAGAAACACCACATCAATCCTGAAAAAGCATCTGGAGGTCGTGCACAAAGTCACAAAGCTGGTAGCCAATATTACATAAATATGTGAAACATGAGAAATCTTTACACATTACGATAGTCTAACAAAATGTCCATATAAACAAGGACCTATGAGAAGTTCATAGGAACATGTCAAATTGGGTGACAAATGAAACCTAAGAGTCTATATGTTTGAGAAATGAAGGCATATATAATCATATTTCAACCATTTTCCATCCTAAAAATTAGGAATTAGCAAAGGCTTTGATTTCTAGTCAAACAAATGGAAAAAGGGGTCTTAAAAAGCCT
This sequence comes from Oncorhynchus mykiss, assembly GCF_013265735.2. Lineage (NCBI taxonomy): Eukaryota > Metazoa > Chordata > Actinopteri > Salmoniformes > Salmonidae > Oncorhynchus > Oncorhynchus mykiss. The sequence continues at coordinate 25,502,592 of NC_048583.1, read as the reverse complement.
TTACAAGACAAAGTCTTAAAAGCTATTAGAAATACATCAAAACACAATAATGTTGAAGCAAAGACCCCTGCCAACTAATATCAACACTTGTATTTACTTTTGGACACATTTTTCTGCCTTCTTTAAGTTTGTGCCTTTAAGTTTGTATCTTTAAGCTATTTTCTAATTTCTCTCCCTCATGAGGGAGAATAATGAAAGTTCACAGTAACAAAGTAACAAATAAAGGTAGACCTATCAATTAGTTAGTGTTTTTACTGATATGAATTATCTAATTCATTGTGGTTAAAAAGTTATTCAGAATTTTTGAAAAATAGGTACAGAAATTTGTACAATTGAATATTCTGCAATGGGAAATCATTGTAGTTACAAACCACAGTTGGGTTCACAATACATGTACTGTATTGTACTCTACTATATTCTACTTTACTGTAATGAACTATACTGAACTCTACTGTTCTGTGATGTACTGTACTCTACTGAGTTCTACTGTGCTGTACTTTGATGTCCAAACTTGTGAAACATAGACACCTATGATTGGTTCAGATTTTGTCCAGACATTTGGTCTGGTTTGGGGGCAGATCTGATTGAAATAATAGCCAGTGTGTAGAATAATACCCAAATATGCAAAGGGATAATGCATATTTATACCTATTTATGATATATCTCCATGAAAAGCATGTCGTTCATATCCACAATTCTGCATTTCTGTGTACTGGAATTGCCCAATTCAAAACAGCAAGGTAGGCCTATAGTGGAGCTCTGTGGTGCTAAGTGGACAGCGTAAAAAGGTCAAATAATGAGTAATAATATGTCAAATATTACTTTTCATGCAAAGTAATATAGTAACGTAACAATATTACTTTTCTTAAATGTAACGCGTAATATGTAATAGATAACTTTTTCAAGTAATGAATCCCAACACTGATCAACAGTGCCAATAATTCTGTATTTACTATTGTTTTTGTCAAAATTGCTCAAGCTCAGTAAATTTGGTTTGGACAGCAATATTCAAACCTTGTCTCTGATTTTCAGTCAGATTTAAGTGAGGACTGAGACTGGACCATCCAGAAATACTCAACACCTCTTGAAAAGCAATTCTGGAGTGTCTTTGCATAAAAATGTCTCTTTCCAAGGGTTAGGTTGACTGAGGTGGATTTCCTCTAACCTTTTACCTGAGCTATGCTCCTTTCATTATTTTGTTTGATCCTGATAAACTCCCCAGTCACTGCCAGTGACAAGCATACCCATAACATGATGCTACCCCCACAATACTATGCTATTATCAACAGCGACCCTGGAGCAATTAGGGATAAGTGCCTTGCTCAAGGGACAAGCAACAGCTTTTTCACCTTGTTGGCTCAAGGATCTGAACTAGTGACTTTTCTCTACGCACAATGACTACTTTTAACAAGGCGGCAGGTAGCCTAGAGATTAAGAGTGTTGGGCCTGTAACCAAAAGGTCGCTGGTTTGAATCCCCAAGCTGGCATGGTTGAAAAATCTGCCTTTTTGCCCTTAAGCAAGGCAGTTGACTCTCAACAACAACTGCTCCCCAGGTGCCGATGATGTCGATTAAGGCAACTCGCTGCACCTCTCTGATTCAGAGGTTGGGTTAAATGCAGAAGACACATGCAACTGACTGGGTATCTCCATTTCAGTTAGTGGCCTAATGCTCTAACCGCTAGGCTGCCTTCCACCCAAGATTCACTATGCTAAGGGTTTTGACTGGGCATTGGATATTATACTAACCACTACAGAACACATGTATAACCAACTTCACACAATATGCTGTGTGAATAAGTTGAGTGGTCAATGTTTGGCACCTCAACTGAAACCAACATGGTCTCATTATATAAACATTCTGACATTCAACCTTATGTCATCTAACCTAAAATGAAACAGCCTGATCAGATTGAACTCAGTGTCCACAATAGACAAGTGTTGGAAGAAGAAAGCGACAGATGTGAAAAGGCTGGCTCTGCCATTTTGTCCCATTGGGAGTAACACTGTTGTCTGTCACTTCTTTGACCTCTCACATTCTTCATATTTGCTGACAAGGGAAAGTGGCCTGAGTGCCTGGCACCATTAGAATCCTGGTGACAGATACACATGGCCTTGAAGAATTGTTCTTACATGACATCACCTCGTTCAACCATTGTTGCGTTGATGGAGCATGTTCTGATTTCCAGAGGTATGAAAATTTGAATGTCAAGTCATGGAATGTTTGGAGCTAAAATGGGGGATAGTTTCTTTCCCACAGGCACGGTCACAACCACATTCCAATTGCATTTGCAGCGCGGATAAAGTGTCTGTAAGAAACAAGCCAATTATTCACTCCTCCCTACAGCTACAAAGGCCATTATCCAAAAACACACCTTGAGAGCGGGACGTTCCACCGTTTAAATCGGAGGGTGTGTCTGTGTTGCCCCTTTGGTACGTTTGTAGTTTTCTACTGCAAATCAACCCTCCGGGCTATGAAATATATCCTCGTGAAGGTCTGATAGCATGCCGATTTTATACACTTTTAATAAGATAAAAACCATCACTAAGACTTATCCTGATAACTAAACTGTGTGTTTTTTCTCCCCGTCTTCGATGACAAGACATTCTATTTTGAAAAACAATGCACCTTTCTGAAGAGTAGCAGGTGATGCACAGCAGAAACGTGATAATGAGAGGAGTTAATGTGATACAAGCATCTGCCCACATTCCTCAGATTAGCATGGGAATAAAAGAAGGGGGAAATATTGAACTATTGTGGATATATCCGTGTGGATTATAGCAGGATTAGGACATATGATTACAAGGCATCTATTAATGAACACATTGTATAGGTGGCTTCACCGCCTGAATCCCAGGATGATACACAGTATATGTTATCTGACTGGTAACTAGAGAGCTCTCTTTGGAAATGAAGATGTATTTATACACAACACACAGGCCTTTACACATCAACATACAAAGTGACCATTATCTATCTTACTGCAGTTTGCACAACACAGATGCATTGAGACATTTCCTTTCTTCTCTCTTCGTATGAAGTCAATCTATTCAGGAATTACTTGACAATCACGTACTACCTATTCATAACCAAGAAGCAGAAAAACAGCAATACTGTGTTATAAAACAAACAACTGACTGGTTCTTACAGTGCCTTCGGAGGGTATTCAGACCCCTTGGCTTTTTACACATTTGTTACGTTAGAGTCGTTTTTTCCCCTCATCAATCTACACACAATACCCCATTACGGCAAAGCAAAAACAGGTTTTTAGACATTTTTGCCATATTCAAATTTTAAATACTACATTTTATATATTTTGAATATTTTATATATTTTAAATATTACATTTACATAAGTATTCAGACCCTTTACTCAGTACTTTGTTGAAGCACCTTTGGCAGCTTCTGTAGATCCTCTCAAGCTCTGTGAGATTGGATGGAGAGCATCGCTGCACAGCTAGTTTCAGGTCTCTCCAGAGATGTTCCATCGGATTGAAGTCCGAGCTCTGGCTGGGCCATTCAAGATATTCAGAGACTTGTCACGAAGACCTCCTGCGTTGTCTTGGCTGTGTGCTTAGTGTCATTGTCCTGTTGGAAGGTGAACCTTCACCCCAGTCTGAGGACCTGAGCACTCTAGAGCAGGTTTTCATCAAGGATCTCTTTGTACTTTGCTTCGTTCATCTTTGCCTCGATCCTGACGAGTCTCCCAGTCCCTGCCGCTGAAAAACATTCCCACAGCATGATGCTGCCACCACCATGCTTCACCGTAGTGATGGTGCCAGGTTTCCTCCAGACATGACGCTTGGCATTAAGGCCAAAGAGTTCAATCTTGGTTTCATCAGACCAGAAAATCTTGTTTCTCATGGTCTGAGTGTCTTTAGGTGCATTTTTGCAAACTCCAAGAGGGCAGTCATGTGCCTTTTACTGAGGAGTGGCTTCAGTCTGGCCACTCTACCATAAATTACTGATTGTTGGAGTGCCGCAGAGATGGATGTCCTTCTGGAAGTTTCTCCCATCTCCACAGAGGAACTCTAGAGCTCAGTTACTATCGGGTTCTTGGTCACCTCCCTGACCAAGGCCCTTCTCCCCTGATTGCTCATTGGGTTCAATTTCGAATCTCATAGCAAAATGTCTGAATACTTAAGTAAATAAGGTTTTTCTGGTTTTTATGATGGCGTGTCTATTGGCTTTGGTTCAACCATGGATCTGTCCTCCACAGGAACCACACCAACAAACCTTTCCACAGAATTTCCCCAAACCTGACATCACAGCGCCTTCCTGTGCCATTTGTCTACAGAAATAAAAAGCAGTGGCATGGACAGTGGCAAGCTAATTGGTAATTGGATACATCCCCGACAGCACAAACTCATGCTAAACAAGCACAGAGACCATGTGTCAGTAGATCTGACAACATCTAAGAGAGGAGGGGAACTGGTTAGAGAGGAGCCGTCAAGCTCAATTTACCACGGCGCTTGGGATCAAAGCATCACATCAAGATGGATGGTGCCATGGTTTGTCTTGATCAGCCCTCTGACACTCTGTAATCATGATATGTGGCTTAAAGTAGCGCAGAGCGGAGGTTCGTAAAGGCCGCTCCTGATTATTCTACTCAAGTGCACCTACCCCTTTTGCAGAGGGAAAACATGATCGCGGGTAAGAGTTTCAGAGGTGTGTGTCTGTTATTGTGTTATCTTGTGTGTGTGTGTGTGTGTGTGTGTGTGCGTGCGTGCGTAAATGCGTAAATGCATGCCTGCATGTGTGTAGGTTAGACAGACCAATAGTTTAACGGTGTGGTCTTTAAGGCCCGTGTGTGCTCTCTACGTGGTCTGAGCCGATCCCTGGATTTCAATTTCAAATGCTTATCACCTTTTTGCAGTAGAAAGCCAGCCTGATTCAAGGTCCAATCCGCTCTATGTGTCTCCCCATACCTCTCCATTTCTCTCACATACAATATCTGAAGTATGTATATTTTATCTTCCTTTACCCTTTCTACCTCTCTTGTTCTCTCAGCCTTTTACTCTCTCTATCTGTCTTTTAGTCTTGACACCTACTAAACATATATGTTAAACTGCATTACACTGAGTTCATCAAGGAATTATATCCTAATTCATTAGAACACACTGTATGCCAAACAAAAACGATTTATTTAAAAGTTTAACAAACCGTACAACTCTATGCACAATGACTACTTTGAACAATTTCGCAGTAAAATAAATCAATAAACTTTTACTGGAAAAAGTACACAGAAGCAAAGTTTGGTCGTAGAATACAACTGAGGAAGACTGTACCGTAATTCTGTTACCAATCTTCCTCAGTTACCAAACTTTGTATCTTCACAGTTCTTCCTGTAAATGTGTTTTTGCTAAATGTTCAGGGGGAATTGTTAAAAGTAGTAGCGCATAGAGTTGTATGGCTGAACATTGAACTCAATTGGTTTTGTTAGTGTAACGTCTGCTTCCAACTCACACCCTCAAACACGTAGATCCCCTGAACGCAGCTCACTTTCCAGCCCACTTCCAGCTCACACTCTCAAACACCTAGATCCCCTGAACGCAGCTCACTCTCCAGATCCCAATCACCGGAATTCTACACACCTGTATGTCATTATCACACACTATTTAGTTCAGTTCTCTGCACCCCATCACTGTGAGGTATTGTTTGTTTTGTGACACGGCTTTCAGAGTGCTGTTGATCCTGTGAGCTACTCCTCCCGTGTGTGATAGGTTTTGCCTGCCTCACTAACGACGCCTTTTGTCTATTCCCTGCCTGTACAGTAGCCTATCAGATTTCCTGATATCAACCTATTGCCCGATCTATGTTACTGGCCTTTTCCCAGCCTGTACTGTTCCCCTTTTGGACCCCCTGTGTATGACCTTCTGCCTGCCCCTGGACACAGCTACCTACCTACCCCTCTCCTGTGGTCCTTTGCAATAAACATCTGCTGCGCCCTCAACTTGAAACCAGCTCTCTGTCTCCCGTCATGTTCATTACAGTTAGGTAATACAATATAAAAGGGAAAAATCTAAGTCTCAGCGTAAATAACATTACCATGGAATTGCCCCCGGTTAAAAGAGCGAGCAAGGAAATCATTCATGAGGTGAGTGAGTAGAGAAGTGTTCTATTTCAAAATGTCACCCCTCATTATGGTTCAAACACACTCCAGATGAATTTAGTTCACACACATGCACACACACATCAATAGCATTGCCTGGGCCATTGAGGTGGTGCGATGGGTTTGATCACACCATCTGGATCAACACTGCTCCACAGTGAACCAGCTTGGAAACACACCCTTGACTTCACACCCCTGTGCTGCCACGCCATGGCAAGACCTGCTGCCTTGGGATGAATGATCATCCTCTAACAGCACTCCATGTAGCTCTACCACTGAGCTTAAGTAACCTCCTTTCTTAGGACTATCTTTCTGTCTGTCTACTTGGGTAAAGAGAATAAGAAGCTAAACTGTCTCGTTTACTGTGCTTTGATTCTTCCTTGATGACACATGTTGTAACACACACACACACACACACAGCCTGGGATGCTTTCGTGTCTCCTGCCCACACACACTTCAGACTGGAGCAGCATCAAGACGAGTCACCATCTGGAGTGTCTACACTGACAGAGCAAACAGAGTCATCTACCTATCAGGACTAATGTACCAACACACAGAGATAAGTGTATATGTGCTTAATCGCATATTCTGGGAAATTAAATTAACATAAATGTGAGATTTCAAACTGAGTACTTCCATGTAGTCTGGCCCAGGAGTGTGAAGGTGAACGGAAAGGCACTGGAGCAATGAACCGCCATTGCTGTCTCTGACTGGCCGGTTCCCCTCTCTCCACTGGGATTCTCTGCCTCAAACCCTATTACAGGGGCTGAGTCACTGACTTACTGATGCTCTTCCATGCCGTCCCTAGGAGGGGTGCGTCACTTGAGTGGGTTGAGTCACTGACGTGATCTTCCTGTCTGGGTTGGCGCCCCCCCTTGGGTTGTGCCGTGGCGGAGATCTTTGTGGGCTATACTGGGCCTTGTCTCAGGATGGTAAGTTGGTGGTTGAAGATATCCCTCTAGTGGTGTGGGGGCTGTGCTTTGGCAAAGTGGGTGGGGTTATATCCTGCCTGTTTGGCCCTGTCCAGGGGTATCGTCGGATGGGGCCAGTGTGTCTCGACCCCTCCTGTCTCAGCCTCCAGTATTTATGCTTCAGTAGTTTGTGTCGGGGGGCGGGTGACGCACCCCTCCTAGGGACGGCATGGAAGAGCATCAGTCTGTTATATCTGGAGTATTTCTCCTGTCTTATTCGGTGTCCTGTGTGAATTTAAGTATGCTCTCTCTAATTCTCTCTCTCTTTCTTTCTTTCTTTCTCTCTCTCGGAGGTCCTGAACCCTAGGACCATGCCTCAGGACTACCTGGCCTGATGACTCCTTGCTGTCCCCAGTCCATCTGGCCGTAATGCTGCTCCAGTTTCAACTGTTCTGCCTGCGGCTATGGAACCCTGACCTGTTCACAGGACGTGCTACCTGTCCCAGACCTGCTGTTTTCAACTAACTAGAGACAGCAGGAGCGGTAGAGATACTCTGAAAGATCGGCTATGAAAAGCCAACTGACATTTACTCCTGAGGTGCTGACCTGTTGCACCCTCAACAACCACTGTGATTATTATTATTTGACCCTGCTGGTCATCTATGAACATTTGAAAATCTTGGCCATGTTCTGTCATAATCTCCACCCGGCACAGCCAGAAGAGGACTGGCCACCCCTCATAACCTGGTTCCTCTCTAGGTTTCTTCCTAGGTTCTGGCCTTTCTAGGGAGTTTTTCCTAGCCACCGAGCTTCTACACCTGCATTGCTTGCTGTTTGGCGTTTTAGGCTGGGTTTCTGTACAGCACTTTGAGATATCAGCTAATGTAAGAAGGGCTTTATAAATACATTTGATTTGATTTTCATTGTTGCCAGAATAGGTCATTTAGTTGATTTGATTGGTGACCAAGTCCAAGTCTCTTGTGGCAGCTCCTTTTCATCTAATTAGTTGAGTTTCAGTGTGGCCCAATAAGGCATCCTGTGGGACAACAAAAATCGCCCTGGTTGATGTTGAATTTCAGTGTAGCCCAATAAGGCAAACTATGGGACAACCAAAAATCTCCCTGAAAGATGTTGAATTTCAGTGTGGCCAATAAGGCATCCTGTAGGACAAGCAAAAACATCCCTGGGAGATACATCATTCTCAGAACACACTGGCCTTGTTAATTCCGAGGTGCCTTACTGCAGGTGGACTCACTGGGCTGTGTCAGCACACACATGCGCGCACACACACACACACACAGCTGTCCCCGAACACTCTTGGAAGAGGGCAATGATTTGGCTGTACTAGTGGTTCAATATATATATATTTTTTAAAAACGAAAAAGTGGTGCGTTGCATATGTATTCACCCCCTTTGCTATGAAGCCCTAAATAAGATCTGGTGCAACCAATTACCTTCAGAAGACACATAATTAGTTAAATAAATCTAAGTGTCACATGATCTGTCACATGATCTCAGTATATATACACCTGTTCTGAAAGGCCCCAGAGTCTGCTTCACCACTAAAGCAAGGGGCACATCCAAGCAAGCGGCACCATGAAGACCAAGGAGCTCTCCAAACAGGTCAGGGACAAAGTTGTGGAGAAGTACAGATCAGGGTTGGGTTATAAAAAAATATCTGAAACTTTGAACATCCCACGGAGCACCATTAAATCCATTACTAAAATTTGGAAAGAATATGACACCACAACAAACCTGCCAAGAGAGGGCCGCCCACCAAAACTCACGAACTAGGCAAGGAGGGCATTAATCAAAGAGGCAACAAATAGACCAAAGATAATCCTGAAGGAGCTGCAAAGCTCCACAGCGGAGATTGGAGTATCTGTCCATAGGACCACTTTAAGCCGTACACTCCACAGAGCTAGGCTTTACAGAAGAGTGGCCATAAAAAAGCCATTGCTTAAAGAAAAAAATAAACAAAAACGTTTGGTATTTGCCAAAAGGCATGTGGGAGACTCCCCAAACATATGGAAGAAGGTACTCTGGTCAGAAACTAAAATGTAGCTTTATGGCCATCAACGAAAACACTATGTCTGGCGCAAACCCAACACCTCTCATCACCCCGAGAAAACTATCATGCTGTGGGGATGTTTTTCATCGGCAGGGACTGGAAAACTGGTCAGAAGTGAAGGAATGATGTGGATGGAGCTAAATACAGGGACATTCTTGAGGGAAACCTGTTTCAGTCTTCCAGAGATTTGTGACTGGGACGGAGGTTCACCTTCCAGCAGGACAATGACCCTAAGCATACTGCTAAAGCAACATTTCAGTGGTTTAAGGGGAAACATTTAAATGTCTTGGAACGGCCTAGTCAAAGTCCAGACCTCAATCCAATTGAGAATCTGTGGTATGACTTAAAGATTGCTGTACACCAGCGGAACCCTTCCATCTTGAAGGAGCTGGAGCAGTTTTGAATTGAAGAATGGGCAAAGATCCCAGTGGATAGATGTGCCAAGCTTATAGAGACACCCCAAGAGACTTTTAGCTGTAATTGCTGCAAAAGGTGGCTCTACAAAGTATTGACTTTTTTTTTGGGGGGGGGGGGGGGGGGGGGGGTTGAAAAGTTATACTCAAGTTTTCAGTTTTTTTGATGTCATGGCTTTAGTGGTTTCATGGTTTCCAGAAAATTATGTCATGGCTTTAGAAGCTTCTGATAGGCTAATTGGCATAATTTGAGTCAATTGGAGGAGTACCTGTAAATGTATTTCAAGGACTACCTTCAAATTCAGTGCCTTTTTGCTTGACATCATAGGAAAATCAAAAGAAATCAGCAAAGACCTCAGGAAAACAAATGGCCTGGTCTGGTTCATCCTTGGGAGCAATTGCCAAACACCTGAAGGTACCACGGTCATCTGTACAAACAACCGTATGCAGGTATAAACACCATGGGACCACGCAGCCGTCATAGTGCTCAGGAAGGAGACACGTTCTGTCTCCTAGAGATGAACGCACTTTGGTATGAAAAGTGCAAATCAATCCCAGAACAACAGCAAAGGACCTTGTGAAGATTCTGGAGGAAACAGGTACAAAAGTATCTATATCCACAGTAAAACAAGTCCTATATCGACGTAACCTGAAAGGCCGCTCAGCAAGGAAGAAGCCACTGCTCCTAAACCGCCATAATAAAGCCAGACTACAGTTTGCAACTGCACATGGGGACAAAGATCATACTTTTTGGAGAAATGTCCTCTGGTCTGATGAAACAAAAATAGAACCGTTTGACCATCGTTATGTTAGGAGGAAAAAGGGGAAGGCTTGCAAGCCGAAGAACACCATCCCAACCGTGAAGCACGGGGGTGGCAGCATCATGTTGTGGGGGTGCTTTGCTGCAGGAGGTACTTGTGCACTTCACAAAATAGATGGCATCATGAGGGAGTAAAATTATGTGGGTATATTGAAGCAACATCTCAAGACATCAGTCAGGAAGTTAAAGCTTGGTCACAAATGGGTCTTCCAAATGGACAATGACCCCAAGCAGACTTCCAAAGTTGTGTCAAAATGGCTTAAGGACAACAAAGTCAAGATATTGGAGTGGCCATCACAAAGCCCAGACCTCAATCCTATAAAACATTTGTGGGCAGAACTGAAAAAGTGTGTGCGTGCAAGGAGGCCTACAAACCTGACTCAGTTACACCAGCTCTGTCAGAAAGGAATGGGCCAAAATTGTGGAATGTTTGACCCAAGTTAAACAATGTGAAAGCAATCCTACCAAATACTAATTGAGTTTATGTAAACTTCTGACCCACTGGGAATGTGATGAAAGAAATAAAAGCTGAAATGAATCATTCTCTCTACTATTATTCTGAAATGTCATATTCTTAGAATCAAGTGGTGATTCTAACTGACCTAAGACAGGGAATTTTTACTATGCTTAAATTAAATGTCAGCAATTGTGAAAAACTGAGTTGAAATAAATTTGGCTAACGCATATGTAAGCTTCCGACTTCAACTGTAGATGGGAGGGGTTAAGGGTAGCTGAAGGCTGGGACGAAAAACAAACAAAAGATAACCTATGTAAAATATACTGTCCGTGAAATGTATGTAATATGAAGTATGTATAAGACGGAAGTGGAAGCTTAAGTATTGTAGTCCATTAGTTGATACCAACTAAGGGAGTGGTGGTAGGGTTAGGGGAAAATAATAATGAAGGAAAATATATTTAAAAATATATATTTAAAATAAAAAAAAATTAAAAAAAAAAAAAAAAAAAAAATATATATATATATATATATATATATATATATATATATATATATATATATATATATATATATATATATATATATATATATTTATACCCCCCAAAAATATATATGGGGGATTGGAAATGATGCAGACAATTACATTGATGGAAGCCACGATCTATATGCAATATTAAAGCCGATTCTACCACTTAATAAAAAATGTACATGTAATATAAAAAATACGATTCTCAGGAAACAGCTCTAGTAGTAATCTATTGATTAGTAATCAATGTATTCCTGCGGGGGAGGGGGATCTTCCTGGGGAATACATCTACATGTATAAATTGTGGTGGCCACAATTTAGCAGTGGCAGTGTGCCACTACTAAAAAGACAGTACTGTGCAGCCGTCTTCATCGACCTTGCCAAGGCTTTCGATTCTGTCAATCACCATATTCTTATCGGCAGACTCAGTAGCCTCGGTTTTTCTAATGACTGCCTTGCCTGGTTCACCAACTACTGGTTCACCATTCTGTATACTTCTGGCCCGTCCTTGGACACTGTGCTATCTAACCTCCAAACAAGCTTCAATGCCATACAACACTCCTTCTGTGGCTGCTCCAACTGCTCTTAAACGCTAGTAAAACCAAATGCATGCTTTTCAACCATTCGCTGCCTGCACCCGCACGCCCGACTAGCATCACCACCCTGGATGGTTCCGACCTAGAATTTGTGGACATCTATAAGTACCTAGGTGTCTGGCTAGACTGTAAACTCTCCTTCCAGACTCATATCAAACATCTCCAATCTAAAATCAAATCTAGAGTCGGCTTTCTATTCCGCAACAAAGCCCCCTTCACTCACGCCACCAAACTTACCCTAGTAAAACTGACTATCCTACCGATCCTGGACTTCGGCGACGTCATCTACAAAATAGCTTCCAATACTCTACTCAGCAAACTGGATGCAGTTTATCACAGTGCCATCCATTTTGTTACTAAAGCACCTTACACCACCCACCACGCGACCTGTATGCTCTAGTCGGCTGGCCCTCGCTACATATTCGTCGCCAGACCCACTGGCTCCAGGTCATCTACAAGTCCATGCTAGGTAAAGCTCCGCCTTATCTCAGTTCACTGGTCACGATGGCAACACCCACCCGTAGCACGCGCTCCAGCAAGTGTATCTCACTGATCATCCCTAAAGCCAACACCTCATTTGGCCGCCTTTCCTTCCAGTTCTCTGCTGCCTGTGACTGGAACGAATTGCAAAAATCGCTGAAGTTGGAGACTTTTATCTCCCTCACCAACTCCAAACATCTGCTATCTAAGCAGCTAACCGATCGCTGCAGCTGTACATAGTCTATTGGTAAATAGCCCACCCAATTGTACCTACCTCATCCCCACACTGTTTTTATTTATTTACTTTTCTGCTATTTTGCACACCAGTATCTCTACCTGTACATGACCATCTGATCATTTATCACTCCAGTGTTAATCTGCAAAATTGTAATTATTCACCTACCTCCTCATGCCTTTTGCACACAATGTATATAGACTCTCTTTTTTTTCTACTGTGTTATTGACGTGTTAATTGTTTACTCCATGTGTAACTCTGTGTTGTCTGTTCACACTGCTATGCTTTATCTTGACCACGTCGCAGTTGCAAATGAGAACTTGTTCTCAACTAGCCTACCTGGTTAAATAAAGTTGAAATAAATAAAAAATAACAATAAATACATGTATATAGGAGAAACACTGGACATTTACCATCAAACCCGATGCAACCCAATAGCATTCGAATCGCAAAACACTAGGGGAGAGTGGGGTTGTTCAACTGACTAGGTATCCCATATTCAGTATTCAGTAAGTTGAGCCAAAGGGTTAAATTGAGCCACCCTTGTTTCTAGAAAACCATACACAAAATGTATTATTTGACTAAATATTTAGGAAGAGTTCATCATTTCATGGAGCCTGTGAAGAAGAAAAAAACATGCAAAAAGTGGTACGGAAGTTAGGTTGAAAAAACTGATTTCCACCAAGTCAAATGAATTTATTGTGTTAGAGGTTTCATGATGCTTGTATCTAAACCAAAGTTGATTATTTTAAGCTTGTTCTATACATCAGTTGGGGGTCTCTAAGCTTCCATATGAACCTAGCATGAAAGTGCATCCTTGTGGCTGTGTAGGCTAATATAGTCAAAACGTTTGCCTTGGGGTAAGTTGAGACAATTGCAAGTTGAGCAAATTGAAGTGTTTTCTCTACACCCTGTTTGAGAGGCTTCCCTCTGGCCGGCGCTTCAGTATGCCCATGGCCAAGAAGAACGTGTTCAAACATTTATTAGTTCCATGTGCTGTTGGACTACTAAATGCAAAGTAAATTGTATCAGTATATGTTCTTATCTATCCAGTGCAGTTGGGACAGCTGCCGGTTATGAGTGAATGTATTAATGTTCTCTATGTTGTTAGTGTATGCAACATGATGGTTTAAATGTGTATGATGTGAGAATGTATTTGTATGGGGTCCTTTTAATGGAAGGTGATGCCAAATAAAAATGTCCATCCTGGATGGGCAATAAAGTTGTATTCTATTCTATTATCGCTGAGATATGAGATAAGAACAGGGCCTGGCCTATGTTAAAAGTGTTTTAAACAGTACAGTGTTTGTTAGGTGTTAATCCAGTGTTAAAATATGCTTTACAAAAAGGAATTGCGATTGTGTTGAATACAGAAATGTGTAAGTGGCTTAACTTACCCTGTCCCACGGTTCGATTTACCCCATACTTTTTTTGGACAAGCTATGTTTTCAAAACTGTAATGTTTGAATTAATTCTGATTATATTGAACTTATACTGTATACTGTTTTTTGGGGGTGGGATTGGCATAGGGTGTGGGGGGGTCCATGGGCTGCTTTGGACATTTTTGGGGGATTCCACATGTCTTATTCATTAGTAGGAAGAAGTTTGGTCCAAATCGGATGTTGGGTAATATATTTCTTGAATATTATCTGAATCCTAGAAATTAAAATGGCCAATTAGGGTGCAATCAATTAGCTTAATTTCTCAGAGATAAAACTTCATTTCAACAATAGAATGTTTCAGGAATGCCAATCTTAACTGTTTCTAACTACAGAAAGAATTTCAGAACAATCTGAGAGGGTGGGTGTCATGGCTTGCTGAAATGACATGGAAACGACTCATGTCTGCCATTTCCTCTGGAGGATTGATATGAGTGTTAGCTCGGCAGCAGGGCGAGAACAAGGGAGGAAAAGAGAGCGAGAGTAAATGAGTGAAGGAGCAAGAGAGTTGGAACTATGGCCTCTGATTCAGAGAGCTCATTCATTTTCAGAGGTGAATTAGACTGGCAGCGTTTGATCAGGTCTAGCACTCACAGAGTAGAGTGATGGACAGCTGATTAGGAAGCCTTCGGCTCTTCCTATGGTAATCACAGGTGTCTTTGAGAGCCATGAGAATGTACTCCTGGTGTGTGTGTGTGTGTGTGTGTGTGTGTGTGTGTGTGTGTGTATTGATGAGAAGAGCAGAGGTGGGAAAGGTAATATAAAATCAAAGCAGAATCAATCTTCTCCTCTATCAAAGCAATAATTGCCTCAGAAGCATTAACATCAGTCAAATCGAAAATGTATCAAAAGACAGTACAGATGTTATGTCAGTCCGGGAGCAGAATTTTTACAGACATCTTCAAGTAAGGTGTTACAGTTATTCTGTATGTGAGGCACTTTTGTAACTTTCAACTTCATGGTGTTCTGTCTGTCAATGTCTGCATCCCTGGCGTTGTTGGGAGGTTGCTGGATCGAATCCCCGAGCTGACAAGGTAAAAACCTGTCATTCTGCCCCTGAGCAAGGCACTGTTCCCCGTGCACCGGAGACAAGGATGTCGATTAAGGCAGCTCCCCGCACCTCTCTGATTCAGAGGGGATGTGTTAAATACGGAAGACACATTTCAGTTGCTTTCAGTTGTACAACTGACTAGGTATCCCCTCTCCCTCCCCACCACTTTTTCTCTCTCTCTCTCTCTCTCTCTCGCTCTCTCCTCTCACTGTCCTCTCTCTTTACTGCAAATGATTTAGCCCCAGCCGCATTAATCCCATTATAAGTACATATCCTCCCCTGAACCAATAGGGAACTGTTTATTTGTCTTTAACACAATATGCTAATACTATGTGGGAGTAGTAATTCAAATAACATGCCCCAAACGCATTCCCCAAGAATGCGCTACAGACACTCCACTGCCGTTGAGAGCTGAGAACATGGCTAATGTCTAATGCATTCCCATATGGTTCCACACCAGCTATTGTTCTACTGTACAGTAGAGAGCGTTTTGTAATGATTGTATTTTGTGGTGTTGTAAGGCGGAGGTTGTGTGTCGGTCATCCAATTGTTTCCTGGGTTTGAGTTAGCGTGGAGGGGCTAGAGCTGAATACACCAGGAAGGGACGAAACACACACACACTCGCAAACACACACTTGCAAACATAAAACTTGCAAACATAAAACTTGCAAACACAAAACTTGCAAACACAAAACTTGCAAACACACACACATGCACACACACACGTGCACACACACAGGACAGAAGCTAGCAGCATACACATTCAAGTGCTTTCTCAGAGGCTTTGTAGAAAGGTAGATTACTCTTCTGATGTGGCTGTATGCTTTGCTGCAGTATGTCTGGAGGTGTGAGTGAGTGAGTGAGTGAGTGAGTGAGTGAGTGAGTGAGTGAGTGAGTGAGTGAGTGAGTGAGTGAGTGAGTGAGTGAGTGAGTGAGTGTGTGTGTGTGTATGTTTGTGCCTTATCATGGTAAAACAGATTTGATTAATGGGCTGGTAGAGTTTTCGCAGTTTGTGTTTGATGCTCATTAAGTCACTTTTCAAAGAAGTAGAAACTACTCACCCGCACACACACACACACACACCGACGCTCCCAGCGCCCCAAACACGCTCGCACACACACACACACACATACTTGGCCCCTAAACCCAAACCAAGCAAAGCTGTTTGTAGCTGTGGAAAATAATGATGATTGTAATAACTATGACAGAATGAGGATCAAAAGGTTTCCCGCAGCAATCACCAAACACTCACTTATCCTAGCAGACTGCTTTGTAATATATGGGTTGTGCAACAGCAAAGGAACACTTAAAACAACTCCAACAGAATGAGGAATCAGCATAAACACTCACTCTGGCTCCAAATTGACAGAAACAAAATATTATGCGTGGGAAACACAAGAGTTCTCTGGTAATGCATTTATGTACAGTATTCATATGTTTGTGTACGAATGTATTGGAGGTGTTTTATACCACTCAATTCACTCACTTATTATTCCCCACAGTAACTCCTTTAGTGTATATGTTGTGGATTATGTCACGTAAATGTTCACGTTGTCACATGTCACGTTCATGGTCAATGTGGCAAAGTGCCGATCCAAGATGGCCGCCATGTCACCTGACAGCTCACCTTAGGGGATCAGGTTGTCACCAGCTGAACACATTAAGATGGCTGACACACACACACACCAGAAAGAAAGAGGCGAAACAAGAGTGTTTACCGCTGCCAAAATCTGTCCATGAAAATAAGACCACGAAGTGAGGAATTTTTGTATGGAGGGCAATGAGTGTCGAATTTGATCAACACGATATAAGTGGGCGTACGTGGTTGCATGGAGGTGAGATCAGGAGGGACCAAAGACAGTACAGTGCTTCCATCTTTGAGGACATGTATTTCCATTAGTGGCATGGCCGATTAATTAGGGCAGATTTCAAGCTTTCATAACAATCGGTAATCAGCCTTTTTGGACGCCGATTAAGGACGATTTCATTGCAATCCACGAGAAGACTGCGTTGCAAGCTGACCACCTGTTACACGAGTGCAGCGTCAAAAGGACCTTGTGGCTGCAAGGAGCCAAGGTAAGTTGCTAGCTAAATATGATTAAAAACTATCAATCTTCATATAATCACAAGTTAACTACACATAGTTGATGATATTACTAGGTTAACTAGCTTGTCCTGCGTTGCATATAATCAACGCGCTGCCTGTTAATTTATCATCGAATCACAGCCTACTTCAACTTCGCCAAATGGGTGATGATTTAACCAAAGCGCATTGCCGAAAAAAGCATAATCTTTCTACAAATGTACCTAACCATAAACATCAATGCCTTTCTTAAAATCAATACACAGAAGTTTTTTTTTATTTTTTAAACCTGCATATTTAGTTAAAAGAAATTCACGTAAGCAGGAAATATTAACTAGGGAAATTGTGTCACTTCTCGAGTCAGGGTATATGCAGCAGTTTGGGCCGCCTGGCTTGTTGCGAACTGTGAACTAATTTGCCAGAATTCTGACATAAAATTGAAGGTTGTGCAATATAACAGCAATGTTTAGACTTAGGGTTGCCACCCGTTCGATAAAATACGGAACGGTTCCGTATTTAACTGAAAGAATAAACGTTTTGTTTTCGAAATTATAGTTTCCGGATTTGACCATATTAATGACCAAAGGCTTGTATTTCTGTGTGTTATTATGTTATAATTAAGTCTATGATTTGATATTTGATAGAGCAATCTGGCTGAGCTGTGGTAGGAAGCAGCAGGCTCGTAATCACTCATTCAAACAGCACTTTACTCGATTACTGCGTTTGCCAGCAGCTCTTAGCAATGCTTGAGGCACAGCGCTGTTTATGACTTCAAGCCTATCAACTCCCAAGAACATCCAATAGTCAAAGGTTATGAAATACAAATGGTATAGAGAGAAATAGTTGAAGGGTCATAATTCCTATAATAACTACAACCTAAAACTTCTTAACTGGGAATATTTAACCACCAGCTTTCATATGTTCTCATGTTCTGAGCAAGGAACTTAAACGTTAGCTGTTTTACATGGCACATATTACACTTTTACTTTCCAACACTGTGTTTTTGCATTATTTAAACCAAATTGAACATGTTTCATGATTTATTTGAGACTAAATAGATTTTATTTATGTATTATATTAAGTTAAAATAAAAGTGTTTATTCAGTATTGTTCTAATTGTCATTATTACAAATATATACATATAAAATATATATATAGCTTTCACCTGGATTCAATATAAAATATATATATTTTTGGTCCTCCAATAATCGGTATCGGCATTAAAAAAAATCATAATCGGTTGACCTCTAATTTCCACTGTTAGAGCGGTCACTCAACTATCGTGTCAATACCATACCAAATGTTGTACGGCAGCCATCATCCCAGGACACTCCACTGATTGAAGCTCTTCCTGATTATCTGATGTATTTTGTTACTATGTACTTTGATTTGGTCTATAGTTTCTTACTTATCATATGATGTGTTTGAACCTTACTTTTGTTGCTTTGCTGCACTATTGTTTGCGTACTGCTACTTAGCATTTAGACTACTGTTAATTTCAGTTCTAATGTCGCGTTCACATCATGTCTTAAGTATCCTAGTCGTAATTACGAAGGGGTGTTTATTTGCATTTTTCCTAGTAAGAAGGTCGCCATCCAAGTATTGCTTACCTTTTGTTGTAGAAGTGACATTGTTGAAGCATTTAGCCTTTAGCATTTTAGCCACTTACGTTTACAGCATTTTGGGATAGTATTACACTAAGTATACAAAACATTAAGGACATCTGATCTTTCCATGACATAGGCTGACCAGATGAATCCAGGTGAAAGCTATGATCCCTTACTGATGTCACTTGTTAAATCCACTTCAATCAGTGTAGATGAAGGGGAGGAGACAGGTTAAAGAAGGATTTTTAAGCCGTGAGAAAATTGAGACATTGATTGTGTATGTGTGCCATTCAGAGGGTGAATGGGCAAGACAAAATATGTAAGTGCCTTTGGACGGGATATGGTAGTAGGTGTCAGGCACACTGGTTTGTATAAAGAACTGCAACGATGCTGGGTTTTTAACGCTTAACAGTTTCCAGTGTGGATCAAGAATGGTCCACCACCCAAAGGACATCTAGTCAACTTGACACAACTTTCAACACCTTAAAGAGTCCATGCCTGATGAATTGAGGCTGTTCTGAGGGCAATAGGGGGGAAGGTGTTCCTAATGTTTGGTATACCCAGTGTATATGAGAAACTGTGTAAAGCCAGAATAATTTATGTTCATTATGATAACTGCCACTTATTTAATTTTGTTCTCAGAATCATACATACAACTATTGTCCTCTGATGATTGAACTGCCATAATTAAACTGATCAAAGTGATCGAAGAGAATTCATGAATCTGAGTCTCTCTGACAGGAGCCCATTGGCATTCACAAAACCAGCTATACAGTCTTTTCAAGCCCAGGCCATTTCTTAAAGCGTAAATATAATGAAGCCTACTGTCATGACGTTGGCCTGGGGGTAGGTTTATGACAGTCATAAATACCTCTTCCCCCCTTTTACCTCTCTCTACCCTACTTATGTTACATTTGTAAACCCCTTGGTTAACATAGAGATTCTGGGAACATCAGAAGGTGGGGGGAAATGAACTATGTTCTGGTAATCCGACCAATTGAACATATGCGTTGGTACTTCATGAATATGATGTCAGTTCGGTTGTCATCTGAGACATTCTCATCAATGATAAGATGACAAACTCTACAGTGGAAAGTCTACACATCAGAGTTGTCGGATTCACATGGAATTGTTGATCAATTTAAATGTTTGAATATGAAATTATTCGTGATGGGATGAAATGTGATTTTAGCTTCTAAAATATGAGAATTGGGTTTTAATAAGGTTAGGGCTCTGCTCAATCAGTGGCCCGACCCTGTGAAGAGTCATGGGTTATAAAACTTTTCAGACACAACCATCTCGCTCCACTATATAAAGCCTTGACGAAAATGTAACCTCCTGTTCTGAGGATGTGAGGACAACGGTCCGATGTCAGAAGGGTTCAGATAATAACTACAGAACGAAGCCAACATCAGCGTGAGCTTTGGTTGCGAATGGTATGAACTTTGAACTCTTATTCACTACAGAAGTGATACCTCCTAGACGTTGAGTTAGCAACAGCAGCTGCAAACGAGGGTTAGGAAGGAACAGACAGAGTATCCCATCTACACAACGACGTTACTACAACGTATCCAATTGACTACCAGAGATATTCTTCAAAGGACAAAGGACTCGGTTTGGCAACACGGCCTTCCATCTACCACCAACCTACTGAAGCGCAGCTCAGAGTAAATATTTATTGGATTTTCCTTTTCCAAATGTGCGGTAATTTAGAATGCATAAGATACTGTATTTATGATAGCACAGCTTCTTCCTTTGGTCCTCAGTCTTCCCGCTCTTTCACTCAAACCCAGCCCTTTTCATTTGTGTAACCAGCTGTCACATCTGTTCTGCCCGCTAGCGACGTTTTCCTTTATGATGTCATTTGTAATCAAGTTATGATTAATTATGTGTAATTCTGTGTGATTAGTTAGGTATTTAGTAAATAAATAATTAAACCCAATTTTGTATTGCTGATTCAACTTGTTAGCCAGGGTTTGTGAAGATAACCAAGAATTTACAACTTTCAGATGAGACTGAATTAAGGTGACGATTAATATTGACTGCTATTGATGTAAAATATTACTAGGTCTTTAAGAGTTTATTCGGAAGATAACATCTCTATAAATATTATTTTGTGGTGCCCCGACTCTCTAGTTAATTACATTTACATGATTAGCTCAATCATATTAATGATATTAATTACGGAGAAATTATTTTATAGAATAGCATGTCATTTCACTTTATCCGGCACAGCCAAAGACACGACACTACCCTCCAGCAAAGTGGACATTTCAGACAATCATAAGATATTTCAGATCTTTCAAATACTTGGAGCGTTGGTTTAAGCCTGCATGGAATGCCAGATGGGTGAAGTTCACACTTCTAGAACTAATCCATTGGTTCCAATGCACCAGCCAATCAAGCACAGCTAAAACGTTTGAAAGATTTCAAATTTTATTTGAACCCAGGTCTGCTAACTAACCACCCACTCCAGATATTACCAGTTGTCCTGACCTAAGGCCTCAGGTTACATCAGCGTGACCAACTGCTGTCACTACCTCTAACAGCGACTGACAGAAAATAAACATTTGTGAATACATCTTCAGGTCAGTGGAGTGAGAGAGAGGGTGATGGTGGAGCGAGAGAGGGTGATGGTTGAAAGAAAGGGTGACGGTTGAGAGAGAGAGAGAGAGGGTGATGGTGGAACGAGAGAGATGGTGATGGTGGAGCGATTAGAGAAGGTCAAACGTGTAAGTAATATGTAAAGTTATAAACTCAGCAAAAAAAAGAAAAGTCCCTTTTTCAGGACCCTGTCTTTCAAAGATAATTCGTAAAAATCCAAATAACTTCACAGATCTTCATTGTTTCCCATTCTTGTTCAATGAACCATGAACAATTAATGAACATACACCTGTGGAACGGTCGCTAAGACACTATAGTCAGGGGCGGTGTGTCACAGCATCATCGGACTGAGCTTGTTGTCATTGCAGGCAATCTCAACGCTGTGCGTTACAGGGAAGACATCCTCCTCCTTCATATGGTACCCTTCCTGCAGGCTCATCCTGACATGACCCTCCAGCATGACAATGCCACCAGCCATACTGCTCATTCTGTGCGCAATTTCCTGCAAGACAGGAATGTCAGTGTTCTGCCATGGCCAGCGAAGAGCCCGGATCTCAATCCCATTGAGCACGTCTGGGACCTGTTGGATCAGAGGGTGAGGGCTAGGGCCATTCCCCCCAGAAATGTCTGGGAACTTGCAGGTGCCTTGGTGGAAGAATGGGGTAACATCTCACAGCAAGAACTGGCAAATCTGGTGCATTCCATGAGGAAGAGATCCACTGCAGTACTTAATGCAGCTGGTGGCCACACCAGATACTGACTGTTACTTTTGATTTTGACCCCCCCCCCCCCACCCCTTTGTTCAGGGACACATTATTTCAGTTCTGTTAGTCACATGTCTTTGGAACTTGTTCAGTTTATGTCTCAGTTATTGAATCTTGTTATGTTCATACAAATATTTACACATGTTAAGTTTGCTGAAAATAAACACAGTTGACAGAGAGAGGATGTTTATTTTGTTTGCTGAGTTTATGTCAAGTTATATGTCACTGCAGGTATCATAAAACTAATGTCAGCCAAGACAATTTTTATTTTTACCTTTATTTAACTAGGCAAGTCAGTTGAGAACAAATTCTTATTTTCAATGACGGCCTATGAACAGTGGGTTAACTGCCTTGTTCAGGGGAAGAACAACCGATTTTGACCTTGTCAGCTCGGGGATTCGATCTTGCAACCTTTTGGTTACTAGTCCCAACGCTGTAACCACTAGGCTACCTGCAGCCCTATTTATAACTACAATGGTTAAATGTAACTTTTTTTCTTCTTTTTTTAAAAACATTTTATAAACGAGAACATATTACATCCGTACATACAGTAATATACATTGTCAAATGTCAACACATGAAGGAAGGCATGCATGCACACACACACACAGACTCTCAACATGTTTCCTCTTTCCTCTTTCTTTCTCTTTCATCTAATCAGTCATGTCATTGTTGTTCCGTGCCATGGCTTTAGTGATAAGTCTTCCAGCCTGTCAAACAAATGCTGGGCTGTGAGGCTCAGCCCCACTGTCGGGGCTTCTTTAGTCATACAGAGTGTTTTCAATGTGCTCTCCAACCCCTCCAGCTATTCTCTCTGCTGTACCATTTACCCAGGGACCTCAGGCTTTCTGTTCTACCACTCTCTCTCTGTCCCTCAGTTCTACCTCTCCCTATGTCTCTGATCTCCCTCCCTCTCTCTGCTCTACCTCTTCTCTCACTACATATCAGCGCTCTCTTTTCCCTCTCTCTATCTGTACTCCGTCTCACAGCTCTTTCTCCTCACTAACTGAGAACTGAGACATTTGTCATCCAGCATCTGCTGTCTATTCAACTGTCATGAGGAAACTGTGTGAAATACAAAGTAATAAAGTAGTAATAATACAAAAATGGTGTGTGTGTCATGTCATAAGAACATGATGACGTTCAGTTTTCACATACAGTACTCTTCAGTTCTCTGGTGACATGTGGGTGGATGACAGAAACTTCAGCTTTGACAACTTATGAATGGTCCTTTCAATATGAAAGGAGCTGGGATGGCAGATGGCTTCATGTCACTGATATACTGAGAATAAAGAAAATATTCACTTTACACATGACCATATTTCCTCACCAGAGAACATGATACATTAGTGGTTATGAATAGTGTACTTTGACGCACACTACCTATTTATAGCTCTACCTAGTTAGTATTTATTTGCAACATTTGGTTGACCCGATTCGGGAAATAATCATCAATGATTCATAATGATGTGGACAAATGTAACATTTTCAGGTCATTTAGAGTCACTGTAAGCAAATGCATTGCAAAGAAAAAAGTATTATAAAAATACCTCACTATCTCTCTCCCTCCCTACCTCTCCCCCTATCTCTCTCTGTATGAGATCCTGTTATGAGGTCTCCTCCAGTGTCTTGCCGAGTATGATAATCCCATACTGAGGATTCGGGTCTAAACGTCCCTTTGATCCTACACGTTTCACTCTGTTCCTTCACTCTGGGGTCTGGGGGTGCCCTGGGTTCCTCTGGGAAAGAATGCTTAGAGCAGAAAGTTTAAGGGAAACGATCCTCCATGATGGAACTGGAAGTACTTTGACAATAGCCATTGCCTTTAGTGCCCAGCATGGCAAATCTCATACTGGGTCTCAAACTATACACCCAAGGCTCTCACCAAAAGAGACATGTAAAGGTCATACGCCCTTGCTCTGAACTCCATCCCAATTTCCTTTCAGGCTATTCCATGCATTAATAACAATTTAATGGAACAAGTTATTTGTGGTATCAGCCTTAAACATACACTGAATGAACTGAGCGTTAAAGATTCTGTTAATGAATGGACTAACAAACTGGGAGAACCATAAATCAAGTAACGAGCTAACTCACTTAATAAAGTGTCGAAAGGAGTCAAAGGTTGAAAAATAATAAAAAGGGCCACTTGGTGGTAACACAATCGCTTATTCCAGTGCAGCCGTCTCCCATCTGTTCTAATGGAACTGAATTAGAACCATCCATTGTGGGAGCCAATTACTTCTCGTCTGAACTCGTCCACAGCGCCTGTTTTTCAAGTCAAATGCAAGCTAGTTCATCAAATCGTATAGGACGGAGAAAATAAAAACTCTTAAGAATATGATGTAGGTGATTGAAGTCAGCGAAAGGGAAGACAATAAGTAAAACTGAAAGTCATTTCCGAACTGCTTTCTCTTTTATTATTCGACTGAATTATGGAAAATGATGATTGTAAGATGTGTTTAACTGTTTCTTTTGGCAGAATGGTAATATGAGGCTATTATTGCAATTATGACCAATTATGCTTCATATTTTACCCACTTTATCAAGAAGGGGCATGAGAGTCTAAATTAAAACGAGTCAGCCATTAATAAAAAATAAAAATGCTCAACTTTTTTTTATTTTACAACCTTTTACATCTTTTACAACCAGTTCAATGGGTTCAGAGCGTACTTCTCCAAGATGTCTTATAGTGTAAGGGAGAGGGGGAGAAATATAACTTTAATTTAGGATACCTTTAAACAAGACCAGATTTCATTAACTTTACATTTCTTAAACCAAGTCAAGACGATGAATGAAAAGGACTGGACCCCAATGGCCCATTGGTTTCCCTGCCAAATATATACATAACTTTGTCTGATTTAAATCAGAGTGTGCCAGTGATTGCTTTGATGTCTGAATTGAGCATCTCCAAAACCCAATTTGGTTATAGATCTCACAGCCTGCTCACATAGAAGAGTGCAACATCCATATTACATTCAATTTCAGGACTTTAAATAGATATGTCTGAATAGTGAGGGGAATGGATAGAGTACTCAGGTAGCCTATGCTTGGGTACCCCTCTAGCTTGTGAAATTACATCTGCAAAAAAATAATGATCAGAAATCTCTCTCTCGGAGACATCCACTGTGCTGCCTGTCCAGCTAAAGGGGCTTGGTCTGGACATAGCCCCTCCCTCTCTCATCTCTCTAATGGCTGCCCAAAACACTTAGTTCTGTGCCACTGGCAGGTACAGCAGCACCAGCCCACTTCAAAGGGGATTTTTATTAAGGCCATCTATCCAACTGTGACCACTGGCAATGCTCTAGCAAACCACCTAGGTCAGGCAGGTGTGCAAACATCCTGTTTTCTTCGATACTGTATGTTGCCTTCCTAAGCCGCGAAAACAGGTGTAACAAAACAACACAATGGCAGTTATTGTTGTATACCCACTAATAAGCTTGGTTTGGAGACAAAGGCGACAGACAGATCATTACGTCTGAGGGACAAATCCCTGGCCTGTCGCAATTGCCTTTCTACAGGTCGCTATCCCCTTTACGCATCATGCCTTCCCAGTCACAGCAAACTCTATGCTCTCTTATTAAAGAGGTGGGAGAACAGGAGGCTGATTAGTCACATACACTCACACACGAGCACACACAAGAATGCTCGCAGGCAGGTGCACACATATACACAAGCCTATACAGGCATCACACACACACTCATGTAGCTGGGGTGCCGCGCCAATGTCCGATGGTTTGTTGCATTGTGTTCTGGCGCCTTAAATAAGTCATGCTGAGGGTTGGCTTAATTGACAGCTCTGAATCACAGGGCGAAAGGAAAGGGGATATCAGAGATGGACGTCTACAGGCTATATATTTGCTGTGCCTCCCCTCATTCAGATGGAAACAGCTCTGCCATACATTCCCAATGTATGATATAATAGATAGGATAGAACATTACAATAGGACAGAACATTACCATTTTTTAAAAAAGGCTTTAAGATCAATAGCTAATAGAATAAGGCACTAATGTTGAAATATGAATAGATAACATAGATGAAAGAATAGGAATTAGTGATATAAAAACAGAATGGTTCAAATAGTTTCACAATAACAAAGCCCCTCAATATAATTCAAAATGACCCACAATATGAATAAAAAGTGTTTACGAAATCACAGATAAAATGATTTTAATAGAAGTAAAATCCTATCTTAAAAAGGACGTTCAATGAAAAAACAATGTAACCTACTTTAGGCTCAATGAATGAGCCAATTAGTCAAATGGCTATTGAATCTGATACAGTTGAAGTCGGAAGTTTACATACACCTTAGCCAAATACATTTAAACTCACAACATTTACAAATTTTTCACAACATTTAATCCTGTTTTCGGTCAGTTAGGATCATCACTTTATTTTAAGAATGTGAAATGTCAGAATAATAGTAGAGATAATTATTTATTCAGCTTTAATTTATTTAATCACATTCCCAAATGGGTCAGAAGTTTACATACACTCCCTATTTTTCCTCCAAACATAACGATGGTCATTATGGCCAAACAGTTACATTTTTGTTTCATCAGACCAGAGGACATAGTCTGGCTTTTTTATGGCGGTTTTGGAGCAGTGGCTTCTTCCTTGCTGAGCGGCCTTTCAGGTTATGTCGATTAAGGACTAGTTTTACTGTGGATATAGATACTTTTGTACCTGTTTCCTCCATCATCTTCAAAAGGTCCTTTGCTGTTGTTCTGGGATTGATTTGCACTTTTCACACCAAAGTACATTCATCTCGAGGAGACAGAACGCGTCTCCTTCCTGAGCACTATGACGGCTGCGTAGTCCCATGGTGTTTATACTTGCATACGGTTGTTTGTACAGATGACCGTGGTCCCTTTAGGCGTTTGGAAATTGCTCCCAAGGATGAACCAGACTTGTGGAGGTCTACAATTTTTTTTCTGAGGTCTTGACACTGAGTTTGAAGGTAGGCCTTGAAATACAGCCACAGGTACACCTCCAATTAACTCAAATTATGTCAATTAGCCTATCAGAAGCGTCTAAAACCATGACATAATTTTCTGGACTTTTCCAAGATGTTTCAAGGCACACTCAACTTAGTGTATGTAAACTTCTGACACGCTGGAATTGTGATACAGTGAATTATAAGTGAAATAATCTGTCTGTAAACAATTGTTGGAAAAATTACTTGTGTCATGCACAATGTAGATGTCCTGTACGCCCACCTCATGAAAAATGAGTTTTAATGTCTCCAACCTAAGTGTATGTAAACTTCAGACTTCAACTGTACATGAATAGACAAAACACACCCACATATTTCATACAGAATCTCCATACCTGAATCACAGGGCATAAGGAAAGGGGACCTCAGGGCTGGGCGTCGTACAGGCTATATATTCGCTGTGCCTCCCCTGTCAGAAGATGAAAACTAAACTGAACCAACGGTAGCTAGCCACCGGACACTGAACGCTAACAAGGCGCTAACATTAGCCTGCTAGCAAAATAGCTTTGTCATATTACTTCAGGAAAACAAACTTATAACATGAAATCCTGACTGATATTGTATGAGTAAAGTACAATGTTTTCATTGGTTACTATGTCCATTTAGTGAGTTTTATCAAATAAAAAATGGGAGAGCGGAGAGGACACAGCCTAGCTCTTTCAGATGGAAACAGCCCCGAACGAGCTCACGCGCGCAGTGCTGACGTCACACACAGAGCCCAACAAAATACAAGGAGATTCAACCAAAAACAAATGAGGGAAACTGGTGATTTGGTGAATATTCATCACAGTTTACTAACTCCTGTTACACTCACACAGGTGAACACACGCATACTATTAGAAAAAGGGTTCCAAATGGGTTCTTCAGCTGTCCACACAGGAGAACCGTTTTTGGTTCCAGGAAGAACCCTTTTTGGTTCCAGGTAGAACCCTTTTGTGTTCAATGTAGAACCCTCTGTGGAAAGGGTTCTGCATGGAAACCAAAAGGTTTATTCAAAGAGTTCTCCTATGGGGCCATCCGAAGAACCCTTTAGGGTTCTATATAGCACCTTTTTTTCTAAGAGTACCTACAGAGCATCACACACAACAAACTCGCCAGATGCTGTAGAAAACCCCAGCAGAAGTCTCTCAGAGGTGAGAAGGACAATCGTTTTTTTCTCCTTCTCCTCTTCCATTGCAACGCACCTTTGCAGAGGAGTCTGTACCGGTACTCCCTGTAT
Source organism: Oncorhynchus mykiss (assembly GCF_013265735.2). NCBI lineage: Eukaryota > Metazoa > Chordata > Actinopteri > Salmoniformes > Salmonidae > Oncorhynchus > Oncorhynchus mykiss. The sequence goes on along the minus strand of NC_048583.1, from coordinate 25,474,209 downwards.
ATAGCCTCGCTATTCTTTTTTTTTACTGCTGCCCTTTAATTATTTGTTACTTTTATTTCTTATTTTTGTAGGTATTTTTCTTAAAACTGCATTGTACGTTTTAAGAAAGTTTTAAGTAAGCATTTCACTGTTGTATTCGGCGCATGTGACAAATAAAATGTGATTTGATTTGAGTATTTTTCTCTTATTGTAATGAGCTGGGCTAAGACAGTCCAAAGTCGCCAGCACCACACAGCGTGCCATGCCTCAACACTCTAAAGCTAAGCCTGAGCGCACCTCCCGTCTCACCTAAGGTCTTTGCTGAATTTGTAATTAAAATGTTGCTGAACGCAGGCTTCCACACTCAGCTACTGCTGCCTCACAAAAAACAAACAACAACACTTCTCCTTTTTGGGGAGTGAGTAATGTGAGTTACTGAGTAATGTGCTAAGGATTTTAGAAAAGGGGAGAAACTCCTTTCAATAAAAGATGTCCATACATTTTTAGGATAAAAAATTGCCAAGCCAGCCAAGACAATGAGGAGGTCTGAGGAGGAGGAAGCGGCGTAATTGATCAAGCTTTGGAGGTCAGATGGTGAGAGCAAGAGGGCTATGGAGAGAGAGAGGGCTAAAGAGAAAGAGGGCGAGAGAGAGATGTCGCTTCAGGCAATGGAATGTCCCAGATGAGAGGGGGGGGGGGGGGGGGGGGGGGTCGACAAGTGGCTTCAGCTTTCACACAAGTAGTAAAATCAGTCATATGGATAAAAAAAAGTTATTGTCTAGCCCTGCACACCCACAAACTCAGAATATACCCTCTTCCCCAGTCAGCATTTTGCTGTAATGGAATAACTGCTGTGGCGCTGTCAGAGAATTGTGCAGAGCTCCCCTATAATTGCAAAATAGCTGCACACTTATAAGTTCCCACACGCTCCCACCAAAACACACCAGCACTATGCAGCCCAGTAATTAAATGGTATCAGAGGACCAATAGAGTCCTATTGACACCCTTCTCTCTCCCTCTCTTCCCTCCTCTCCAAACTCCCCCCCCCCCCCCCCCTCTCCTCGTCCCCCCTCTCCTCATCCCCTTTCCCCAGCGGACAGCTACACCACAGAGTTATTACTGCCAATCAGTTAATGCACCTGATGGCTTTGAAGAAGACTCTCTACAATTAGCAGCTATTAGCACTGGGTCCCTAATCCGAGCCAGAAATATGGCAAAGCACAGGAGAGAGGAGAGGAGAGTGGGTATTTTTCGCTGTACAGTTTTTTCTCCATCTGTTCTCTAGTCTTTTTCTCTTTTGACCCTGTGTTTGCTTCTCTTTCTTTATGTCCCTTTTCCCTTCAATAAATTATATTAAGAGCTGCTTTAAGATTGCGGTTTACGCAGAGAGAGAAGAATTAATAGTCTACTCTTAAGGGAATTTCCTGGTTGCTTAAGGTTAGGGTAAAGAAATGCAGGTTCGAGTTTAGGGTTAGGGGTTAAGTTTTAAGAACAAGTTCATTTAGGTCAAAAGTGTAACTCACCATGGCCACCCCTTAGAGAGGCTGGCGAGCGGTAGATAGAGATGGGTGCAGATGAGTGATGCCGCGTCCCGTGGAGGTGATGCTCCGGGTGGGTATAGGACGTCGCCTGCTCCTGAGGTCCGGCGGCAGCCACGCTGTTATCCTGCCTCCCCCTGGGAGAAGAGCTCCACACAGACCCAGCTATACATCCCAGAGTCAGAGACCACATCCAGGGGCTCAGGCGCAGGCGGAGAGGACTGGGGTGGTGGTACATACCCCCTTCCCCGGAGCCCCGCGACAGCGCGAAACCGGAGGGACGAAGCATGATCCAAGCCCAAAGGACTGACAACAGATGTACGGCACGGGGGAAACTCTACTGAGACCAGGCTCATGATGGACACATCCCCATACTAGGACCACTACGAACCCACGTCCACTTGGTTTAGCTCCTGTACCCGTATTCAGGTCCGGCTTCAGTTTCAGCTAAACCCACAGCACTCCAGCTCAGAGTCGTTCCGGGGGAGAGGAGTCAGAGGATCTCTATATTGCTTTTACACCCCTTACACTGACATTGTGCCCTGACGGAAAGCAATCGGAGGTTTCAATCTCCTACAGAATTTCCCAGAAGAATAGCAAACTTAAACTCAAATTAGAGAGCTATTCTCATGTTCTAAATTGTCCAAGGGGAAAGCACATTGGGTGTCTCTTTCGTGCTCTCACAATCTTCACGCTCTTTGCCACTTTGCCCCGAAGGTACAGCAAAATAAGTGTTTTCTCTTTCTCGCGCTTCTCTTTTCCTCGACGGAAAGGAAAATCGGATGACTTTCTGTCTCTCCCTCTCTGGACCTTTGTGTGTCGTCGTGTACAGCTCCTGCTGCTCTTCTGGCTGAGAGCGTATCTGCTGCGCTCACTCTCTCGCTCTCTGATGTGGCGCACTCTGCGTGTGTCTCGAGCAGCTATCAGTCGCACATGGCAGAGCGCCGCTCGTCCCTTTCGCTCTCTCTCTCTCTCTCTCTCTCACACACACACACACACACACACACACACACACACACACACACACACACACACACACACACACACACACACACACACACACACACACACACACACACACACACACACACACACACACACACACACACACACACACACACAATCAGCACAGAGGAAAAATATAACCACCTGGTTTATCACCACTCATTCACATCCATATAGAAGAAATAACCACTGTTTTGGAAACAAAACAGCACATCTATCACCTAACATAAATACCACTTTCTCACTGTTTGCTCTGTGGCCACTGGTCCACTGTAGCGCTCCAAAGGTGCTGCAGTATAGACACAATGGGCAGAAAATAAATCCCCTTTCTTTTCTCTTCTCTTCTGTGTGTCTCAGTGCCTCATACTCCTCTCTGGGGGGGAGGAGTGGGGGGGGGGATGGGGGGTCCTGGTGATTCCACTCACCCCCTCTGTCTCAGGCTCAGCACCTGAACACAGCCTCCTGCTCTGAAAGAGAGAAGAAGGGATCCTAATCGGATCCTTCACTGGATACAGCAGGCAACACCACTGAGAGCATGAGTGAGAGAAGGGAGGTGCACAGGCAGACAGAGTGAGAGGAGGGAAGAGAGAGAGAGAGAGAGAGACAGAGAGAGAGAGAGAGAGAGAGAGAGAGAGAGAGAGAGAGAGAGAGAGAGAGAGAGAGAGAGAGAGAGAGAGAGAGAGAGAGAGGGAGGGAGGCTCAGGTGAAACAACACAGTGGGAATGGGATGGGAGGGTTCAAAAGGGTGGGTGGGTGGTGCAGAAGGAGAAAAAACAAAATGGGCCAGCTTAATGCAAATCCTCATAGAAAGCAGAGGAGGGGGTGGGGGTGGAGAGGACTGCTGCAGAGAAGGGCAACTAGCGGTGTTCAGGGGAGGGAGACAGATTGAGAGGGAAAGAGATATGGAGAGAGAGTGAGACAAAGTCGGAGAGAGGAGGATGAGACAGAGAGAAAGAGAGAGGGGGAATAGAGAGAGAATACTGGAAATGTGGTAAAGAGAGAGAGAGAGAGAGAGACAGAACTAAAAGCTGAGTGTGGATATGCGCTGCCAGCTCAGCCGTCGACAGAATCGGAATCAAATCGCTGTCTCCAGCCACGTCCCGCGCGATGGCAAACCAAAACTGACAAGGGAATATTCTAATGGAAAAGCTTTTGATCCTCCCTGCTTTTCCGCAGTTCTGTTCCCCTCTGATCGCATTAGGAAACCAGCGGCTCCCACCACGCTTCCCAAAATAGGAAATTAGGGAACACTAACGAGCTTAAGGTGCATGAGAACCACTGATGTTTCCACCCGTAATAGAACAAGGCTCTCGGAATCAAATTAGGACAATGCATTCGGTGCTATTTCCAACCATCCATTTGTGACTTTACCAAAGGAACTACTGGGAAGTGTAATGCTGTGATGCATGACATGGGAAATCAGATTAGGTCCTGGAACTACGTTTTTAATGTAAGCTTGTACCCACGATGATCTAATTCTCTTCATTTTTACATCTCAAAAATACATTTAACTAAGACCTGACACATGCATTGTAGTCTATGCATAATTCAGACATTTCTTGCATTTCAAAATGAAATAGCTTTACAAACAAAATGCCAGGGAGTTCAGACCTCTGTTAATCTATGGTTCTATCAGGCAGAATCAGAATACAGTGTGTGTGTGTGTGTGTGTGTGTGTGTGTGTGTGTGTGTGTGTGTGTGTGTGTGTGTGTGTGTGTGTGTGTGTGTGTGTGTGTGTGTGTGTGTGTGTGTGTGTGTGTGTGTACTGTACCTATCTATCCATGGGCCAATGTGGGGCACTGGCTGCATGCAAATCTCGGCTTAATGGACATTCAAATTCCGAGGAGGGACTCCTGGTCTTTGGCTCTGGGTTTGATTATCTCTGTCTGTGCTCTACATCTCAAACAGAGAACTAGTCCACTATCGGGAATATCAAGAGTGCTCTGAGTAATGTCTACTCTTTCCTCTCCCTTTGTATTCAATGAGAGTCAATATTTAACAACAGAAACTGTCTGGGTTCAGTGATTGCTTGGTGTTCCTCTGGCCCAGTGTTCCTCAACTCCATTCCTCGAGTACCCCCAACAGAACACATTTCTGTTGTAGCCTTGGACAAACTCACCTACTTCAACTCACTGAGGGCTTAATAATTAGTTGACAAGTTGTCCGGGGCTACAACAAAAATGTGCAGTGTTGGGGTTCTCGAGGACTGGAGTTGGGAAACATTGTTATAGACAGCCAATTGACTCCATATTGCTCAGATGAGAAGCAGATTTCCAGTATGTGTCGCTACCTGCTTATGGAGTCTCTTCATAACTTCATCCTAACCCTACGTGGTAACAATTATTCATGCAGGTCCTCATAAAGAGAGTAGAAAGGAACACGAGAAGAGAAATTGCATGTGTAAAGGGGGTTGAAAACCAATAACTGTGTAGGTTAAGTATCAAGAAGAAAAAAAAACTCAGAGCTGGAAAGGTGCTCGTTTATCACAACTGCTATTTTTCTGTCCCATTAAATTCAGACACAACTCTTTTGTCGAATACATTTGGCCCAAGGCAATAGTAGAAGACAGGTTTTTCCAAATGTGGTACACCGAGAGGATATTTTGGGGGGGTTTGTTTATAATGAGTCGAAAACATGATTTATGTATCATAATGATAATCACGGGAATGATTGTCATTTCAGCTAGTGCATACAATCTACTAATGGAACATATAAATCAATAATTTGCATCCAGTGGTACAAATAGCTTTAATGTAGCTAGCATGAATATGTTCTTCTCATCCATCAACCATTTTCTTTATATGGTATATATGTTATACACTCAATATGCAACATATAAATATATATTTTTTTCTATCGCTCTGACGAACATGTAGAAACACACACACAAAATGTCGGTTTATTTGCAGTTTTTAAATAACTAATTGAATTTGTCCAACTCATCATAGATAAGCGCAGAAAATGTGGTAATTAACTACAATGACCAGAATCCATTGCACCTACAGCTGCCTGTGGGCCAGCAGACAAATATGGAGAGGAAGAGCAATACAGAGACACGAGAGGGATAGAGAGCAGTTGCATCCCTGACATTTCTAAGTTTGACATATTATTTTACTACACTGATTCCACAATTGAAAGTGAGTATATCCTAAATCTCTTGACTTTATTAGGAACATTTTTCATCTGATTTGGAAAACTATTTAGAGTCATTCAATCGTATACGAAACAAAAGGTCCAAAAAATGTATTTGCTACATGTCTGTATTTGAATTGATATAATGTGGATTTGTGTTTTTTCTCCTCTTATTTCTTTGTGGAATCCCTCTGGCTGTTATGTTTATGTTTTTCATGTTACTGTTTAATAAAAAATAAAACATTTATAAAATCTCTACAAAGGGGCCAGTTCTGGTCTAGAAGCATGATTTCAACTGCTCTTACAGTCTTGCTTCGGTACTGCGGTTTAACATACACCCGGCCCAGAAAGACAATTTCCATAGACAGCAACATAGACGAGTCAGATTAGAAAATTCCTAATAAGACAATTTAGTGGTCACCTTTGTGCAGAAAACATCGCTGAGACCGATTGTTCAAATAATCGTTGAAGACTATTTTTTTCTATCACTCACAGCCGAAGTTATTAAAATTTGAAATTTATCCAATGTCTGCCATGTTTTTTTTTCCTGAAATGAGGAAGTCGGCGCGGCTTGAGCTGCTCCCTGTGCATGCGCAATGAGTGCTAATGCGCATGCGATGTCGGTCCATAAATCAGCGTATGCGAACGCGAGTTGATTACCTTGAAAACAACAATCAGATTATCTTGGACGCAGTCTCCAGTTCTTTATACCTCAGTGATCTCTACATAACAATACATCTAATTGATTGATAGTTGTTATTTAGCCGTGTTAAAAGTATGCCTTATCTACTTTGAAGAACTACTGAAATAGTGATTTTGTCAGACAACAGGCAGCTAGCCAGCTAGGCTAGCCCACCGGCCTGAAGGATGCCTCTTCGGGGAGCACAGAGATACTTTAGCTGACTGGCTGGCTGCTACTACCTGAGCGGAGACGAGATGATGACTTGGAATTAAATAATAAGTCACCGAATAACATAAAAAGTGATATACACAATAACTGAAATATTTGACTAAAGTCAAATATTGGTTTATATGGTTTATTAATAAGTGATAAGCAGTACATGGGCAACAACTACCATCATTGGGGTTTTATTAATGAAATAATAAAGACATCGTACTAAAAACAAATATGTAAGATACACAACCAAAATATTTGAATTGAAAAAAAAGTAATGTGAATAAATATGGTTAGAGCCTAATAAGTGATACAGTAGTAATGGGCGTTCACTACCATAACTTATTCTATTCTGTGTTGTTACAACGTTGAACCATCATTTACCATTAAAAAACAACAAATCTAAAATTAAATAAAAAAATGTGATTCTTATTCAAAAACCGAACCGAAACCAAACCAACCTCACACACTATTCGCTCAGCACTAACACACACACACACACACACACACACACACACACACACACACACACACACACACACACACACACACACACACGCACTTCTCATGTCGTAGCAGGACACTTCACATCTCAAGTGACAACAGTAGTTAGTCAGTCACTACACACACACACACACACACACACACACACACACACACACACACACAAACACCTAAACAAGTGTGGCTAAGGCCTTCCTGCCAAACTTGCCACCCAGCTTGCAATGTACCCCTGACAGGAACTGTCACCATCTCCCTCCCCTCAATGCAATCCTCCATTAATTGTAGGGAAACACATGAATCACTTTAAATGTGGTCATGAAATATGAAACAACACAAGCCTAACTGTAACTTATCCAGGTAACAAAACGGTTTGACCACTTTTCTTCTTGTCACTGGCAGAAGCACTAAGTATAGACTAAATATAGCATAACATTAATTCTGCTTTCTCTGTTAATGTGCAGGAATCTGCAAAGACAGTTCAAAATACTATTACCAAGTCCTAAAGACATACTTTTCATGATGTCGTGGGAAAGACATCATATTCCAGTTGCTTAAAATAAGTTTACAAACCATCCAATTACATCCAGCATATAACCTGACCATGACGTCACAAAGTACATTATAATGACGTCACTGAAACCAATGTTGCCTTCTGGGGAAGTGATATGTCAGATGTGACGGTGTAAAGCAGATAAAAATGAATGGAGAGAGGAGATGGACGTGGTAAGGGCTGGAGAGGCTGATCTGTATGCATGAGAGACGGTTTGCTTCAGCTGGCCTGTCTTTGGTTTTGTTTCGCGCCTGAGGGGAAAGACTGGCATTTGAACTGCATGCTGGATACATTACAGGAGCGAGCTATGGTCAGCAGCATGCCTAGATACCGCTCCCAGTTTCACACCATGTCAATCTCTTGACTACACAGTCCGCTCTATGGGAAGGAGACAGAGCGTGTGAATGGCAGACTACATTTATAACTACATTTGTTGACTGACCTACATGGTCTTAAACTCTGTCCACTAAAGCTGATAGCACACGCAGTAGTTTTGGCTCAGTGCAGTCAAAATGCATGTGTTTGCGTTTTGTGTTTAGTATCATATTGTACAACAGCTGATAAAACTAACACCGTAAATGTGTGGAATAATGTGATCAGTGTTCTTCCTGATGGTTGGTTGAAAATGCAATCTACACAGAACGTTCTAATCAGCAGGTTTGCATGAGAGGGAGTTTCGGCTTTTCATGGTGACATCACCATGCAGTAAATTGTAAAAAACTGAAATATTAAGACCTTTAGCTATGAAACTCAAAGTTGAGCTCAGGTGCATACATTGTTCATCCCTTAGGATGTTTAAACAACTTGATTGGAGTCCACCTGTGGTATATTCAATTGATTGGACATGAGTTGGAAAGGCACACACCTGTCTATATAAGGTCCCACAGTTGACAGTGCATGTCAGAGCAAAAACCAAGCCATGTGGTTGAAGGAATTGTCCGTAGAGATGCAAGACAAGATTGTGCCAAGGCACAGATCTGGGGAAGTGTACAAAAACGTTTCTCCAGCATTGAATGTCCCCAAGGACACAGTGACCTCCATCATTCTTAGAGCATGAGAAACAAGATTGTCTGGACTGATGAAACAAAGATTGAACTATTTGTTCATCTGGAGGAAACCTGGCACCATCCCTACAGTGAAGCATGGTGGTGGCAGCATCATGTTGTGGGATGTTTTTCAGCGGCAGGGACTGGGAGACTAGTCAGGTTCGAGGGAAAGATGAACGGAGAAAAGTACAGAGATCCTTGATGAAAACCTGCTCCAGAGTGCTGAGGACCTCAGACTGGGCGAAGGTTCACCTTCCAACAGAACAACACTAAGCAGCCAAGACAACACAGGAGTGGCTTCGGGACAAGTTTCTGAATGACCTTGAGTCGCCCAGCCAGAGCTCGGACTTGAGCTCCTCATCCAACCTGACAGAGTTTGAGAGGATCTACAGAGAAGAATGGGAGAAACTTCCCAAATACAGGTGTCCCAAGCTTGTAGCATCATACCCCAGAAGACTTGAGGCTATAATCGCTGTCAAAGGTGCTTCAACAAAGTACTGAGTAACGGGTCTGAATACGTATGTAAATTTGATATTTCAGATTTTAATTTTTTTTGTAAAAATGTTGAAAAAACAGTTTTTGCTTTGTCATTATGGGGTATTGTTTGTAGATTGAGTGAAAACAATATTTAATACATTTTAGAATAAGGCTGTAACGTAACAAAATGTGGAAAAAGTCAACAGGTCTGAATACTTCCCGAATGCACTGTACACCACTCCCTGACAGTCCTTGCAAAATTCTTCCTTAAGAAATAGTTTTTAGCTACAAAAGCAATTTTTTACAGTAAGGTACTTAATTGACACCCATAAATGTTTCATATTGATATAAACATGGCTGCATTGGGCCTTTAAATATGTAGTATAACTAACCTTGGGGTGCTCCAAAGTTTGGGGAAAGGTATAGAACCGACCTTGGTTGAAATAGATGATGCAAACCACAAGCGACACGAGTTAATTCCAATATTTACACATTTATATCAAATATTTTCATTAATATGCATTTGTTTTTTTTGTGCGTGTACATGCTTGAACGTTTTTGTTTGTCTGTATGTATGTGTGTGTGTTTTCGTGCATGCATTCAGATTTGTGCGTTTATCTATGTAGATATAATTACAGTATGTTATCTATTTGTTATACACACAAATACATCTTAGCTGACACTACTGCTGAATCCATCACCAGCCAGTGCACTGTATTAACAGTTGAGCCAATAAGGGGAATTACAGCTAATCAATAGGACACAGCCTGCTTATCAGTAAAGGAAGGCTTTAGTGCCTTGGTCATAGAAGAGGAGAGGTCAAGGAGGATCGTTAGCTCAAAGGCCGGCGTGTTTCTTTACTGCTCACACAGGCAAACATGCATACGCAAGTATCACACACACACACCTGCTTCCCCCGTAATCGCTGTGTGTGTAGTAGTATACAGAGTAGTATGTAGTATGCAGAGAAAGACATACGTTATACTGTAGGCCTACTGCTATTTCTTTACAGTCCAGTCAATAACTTAGACCACATTGAATGATAGAACATCCTGACAATGTTCATTTCCACTGACCCTCTGTTCCCTGCCTCTGTCTGTCTGCCTAGTCTATCACAGTGTTCACAGTGAGAAATGGATATGGCAGTGACTGTATGCAGATCTGTTAGCAACTAATAGAAGCCATGTGTCCTGGTGGGAAAGAAATGACAGTGTCGCACCGGCTGCAAAGCCTATCATCTTTTAATGTCATCGCACAGGACATCATCTGATTCCTCTAATACATGATTCAAGAAGGAATGCAAGTCACTTTTCAGAATATTTGGAATATAGAATTTGGAATGTAGAATATTTTATATAATTTTAGAATACAGGACATTGAATGTGGACTTTAACTGTTTTAAATGAGGGAAAACAGGGATTTATTGTGTTAATGAACCAATTTGAACTAAGCTGCTGTAGAAATCTAGCTGAGGATTTCATTGTACTGCATTCTAGTCTAGGTTTGGGCTTGGCTATACATCCACTTGCTTAATGGGTAAAAAAAAATAGTTCAAGTCTAACATATTGTTATTGTTGTTGTTTTTTGCTCTAAAAGCAGCAAACATAATCACCCTCTCACATATGCATGCTCCAATCTCTCCAGTACTTATTATTTTACTGTGAAACAGACAGAATTATGCCAAACTTGTTTCCTGGGACCAAAAAAAGACCATAAAAGAAAATGACTTAGTGGATGATTGCCTTCAGTGTTTTCCACCTGCTTAAAAGGCAATAGCGTTGGTGATATATCCCCTGCTCTGCAATGCTATGCTTCCAGGCAGGTGTTCTGACGATTTGACTAAAAGAAAACAGATGAAAATTAATCTTCAGGAGAAGTGCATTCAGCAGTAATGGGCGGGCTTTATTACTAAACTGGTTAATCAATTTTCCACCTCACTGAGGCAGGAGCGTTCTCCGAACATTTTTCACATTGAAATCATATCAGGACGAGAGTTGCAAAAAATGAACGCATTCATGTTTTTTTCCTTCATTATTGCTCTGTTTCAACGTGTAGGGACATTATTTTCAGGAAGGAAATACCGTATGAGACCGTATTTTTTTTCTTCTTATGTATAATATGTCTCTGTGGAACAGTAGGTCTTAACAGAGTTCAGACAGAATTACATCATCTTACATTATACATCATGTACACTACCGTTCAAAAGTTTGGTCACTTAGAAATGTCCTTGTTTTTGAAAGAAAAGCAATTTTTTGGTCCATTAAAATAACATCAAATTGATCAGAAATACAGTGTAGATATTGTTAATGTTGTAAATGACTTGTGGCTGGAAACGGCTGATTTTTAATGGTATATCTATATAGGTGTACAGAGGCCCATTATCAGCAGCCATCACTCCTGTGTTCCAATGGCACGTTGTGTTAGCTAATTTAAGTTTATCATTTCAAAAGGCTAATTGATCATTAGAAAACCCTTTTGCATTATGTAAAAAAGCAATAAAACGGGCCTTCTTCAGACTAGTTCAGTATCTAAAGCATCAGCATTTGTGGGTTCGATTACAGGCTCAAAATGGCCAGAAACAAATAACTTTCTTCTGATAATCATCAGTTTATTCTTGTTCTGAGAAATGAAGGCTATTCCATTCGAGAAATTGCCAAGAAACTGGTACAACGCTGTGTACTACTCCCTTCAAGAACAGCGCAAACTGTCTCTAACCAGAATAGAAAGAGGAGTGGGAGGCCACGGTGCACAACTGAGCAAGAGGACAAGTACATTAGAGTGTCTAGTTTGAGAAACAGATGCCTCACAAGTCCTCAACTGGCAGCTTAATTAAATAGTACCCACAAAACACCAGTCTCAACGTTAACAGTGAAGAGGCGACTCCGGAATGCTGGCCTTCTAGGCAGAGTTCCTCTGTCCAGTGTCTGTGCCAGCATCCTGGAGTCGTCTCTTCACTGTTGACGTTGAGACTGGTGTTTTGCGGATAATATTTAATTAAGCTGCCAGCTGAGGGCTTGGGAGGCATCTGTTTCTCAAACTAGACGCAAAAGAAGGACATTTCTACATCTCTGAAAACCTGATCCAGAGCGCTCAGGACCCCAGACTGGGGAGAATGTTCAGCTTCCAACAGGACAATGACCCTAAGCACACAGCCAAGACAATGCTGGAGTGGCTTCGGGACAAGTCTTTGAATGTCCTTGAGTGGCCCAGCCAGAGCATGGACATGAACACGATCGAGCATCTCTGGAGGGACCTGAAAATAGCTGTGCAGCAACGGTCCCCATACAACCTGACAGAACTTGAGAGGATCTGCAGAGAAGAATGGGAGAAACTCCTCAAATACAGGTGTGCCAAGCTTGTAGCGTCATACCCAAGAAGAATTGGGGCTGTAATTGATGCCAACGGTGCTTCAATAAAGTGCTGAGTAAAGGGTCTGAATACTTATGCACATGTGATATCAGTTCTTTATTTGTAATAAATTTGCAAAAATGTCTAAAAACCTATTTTTGCTTTGCCATTATGGGGTATTGTGTGTAGATTGATGAGGGGGGAAACTATTTCATCAATATTAGAATAAGGCTGTAACGTAACAAAATGTGGAAAAATGTATGGGGTCTAAATACTTTCCGGCACTGTACGGTATTGATCAGTGAGAATTGAATTTGAGCTGACAAGAGTCTCTCTCTGTTTTACAACGTCTGTGTGGCTTTGGATTTACAATGATGGGGTGGGACTTTTAAAAATCAATCTGATTGACAGGAGCGTGTAAGGGACGGGTTGCACTGACCGAACAATGACACGCTTCAAACCAATCAAGTTTTTTTATCTCATTAAAAATGACAACCATGTTCCTTTAGTCTGCCTCTTTGCCCAAACCCTGGCAACAGCATCAAGAGCTTGAGACTATAAGGTTCTACAGTATCTGCAAAAATATGATTCTGAGATAAGTGGCTTTACAGTTCCAAACCCTCATTGGTTTGAATGGTGTCAGCAATTTTGATCTTGTATTCTTTTGAACTTAACAACATGAATTGGGGGTATTTAGAGTACTATATAGGTAGACAAAATTGAAAAGAACAAGGCTTTAAATATCATTAACTCAAATTTGACAAAAATGCTGACAGAACCTTACAGTCCAAAGCTACTGAGCTCCGAAATCCAATTTGAGGCTGCGATGACGTCTCTTGTCACGCTGCTTCCTCAGAAGCTGAACAATTTGACCTGATCAAAAGCGGGGAGACAAGTATAAACAAGAAATAATTTCTAATTTGCAGTTATCACTCTCCCAGTGTTGCCTATTGCCAATTGTGCAAGGGACTCTTCCTGTTTAGGTCCTCTCTCTCTTTGTTGAGGTTTCTGTCAGCAAGACGGCATTTGCAAGAAAGGAAAAAAAATAAAGAAAGTTAGGAACATGAATCAAAGGGAAGCAGGAAGTTTGTCGGTGGTGGTGCGACAGGCTGATACAATTATCAGCTGTGTGCAATGCTCTGAGAAGCACGTAACCACGGGAACACTAATTAGCATTCTGTTTGTGAAGTTCCCCCGGCTTCCGCTCAGCATCTAATTGAAGCGCTCAACGATCATTATTAATTTGTGTCTAATTGGGGTTGTTACATATTGATTTGGGGGAGAAAACATCTCAATAACAGAGGAGAATTCTGGAGTTCATCGTAGATGCTGCCGGATGCTCGGAAGGCGAGGAAAGGACATTTAACAGCAAGGAAAACTGTTGTCCTTTTGGGTTATGGATTTGCACGTTTTTTTTGTGAAACTGGTTGGTGTTGTAGAGAGAAAGGTTGCTTGGTATTTCTAAGCAGCCATATTCAACTTGCAAAGGATAATGGAATTTAACAATTAATTTGCCAACCATGAACATCAAACAAAGATGACTCCAACAAACCTTCAAGGACACACATCTCTGAGGAAACACATCATTGTGATGTAGTTTATTACAAAATCATGGCTTTTGTCAGTTCGCATATGTTAATGGGTGACTTTCTAAGACATTGCAATGGCGGCTATATCCGCGCTGTATGTAGCACAGAGGCAAATTGGGAAGGACAGTGAGGAACACAATTGCCAGGACCAAGACATGGAGAATAAAAAAAGTGAAGAGAAAAATCGAACAGGATCACACCATCAGAGGCAGAGCAGCCCCTTAAGGAATACCAAAGAGAGGAAATAGGTTTGCGGCCTATTTTTTTTTATTAGATTGTAATACCTCTCTCACTCTCGCCTCTGTCTTTTCCTATTATCCTCTCTCTGTCTCTCACCATCTCTCTCTCTATCTGACTGTAGAGCTTTGGGGGCCAAAGACACAATCGCGAGTGCGAGAGAAAGAACCATCTTATCGTCTCTTGCAGTATCAAAGGTCGTCATATTTCATCATGCCATAAGACAAGAGAGATATCTATCTCCCTTTCAAGTGTAAACACACACCGTGGAGCCAGGAGTGAAACCTGCAAACAAAGGCAAGTCTCTGTGGGCATTAACATCTGCTATCTCCTTTGAGATGGAGTACTGCGATAACAAACTATTCTAATTGATTTCTCTGCCTCCTCTTGTCTCCTGGTGCATGGTAATTGAATAGGCCGTTACTGTAAGAGATTAGTTTTGGCCTTGGGCTGTTCAAAGAACTGGAGTTTAAGGTACAGGCATGGAAACACGCAGTCTCTAGTCAATCCCTGATGTATTGTTACCCACAATTGGACTTTATTGTTTAAACTTCCTAATGCTAAATCTGTAACTTACAGTATGTCACAGGTAAACATCATGTTCAGGCCTGCAACAACTGAAATTCCGGGGCAGATTTTACGAAGACTTTTCAAGGCGATTATTGTTCCATTCACACTAACTTTCCAAAACAGATCGTTGTGTGAGAAGCTGCTTTTGATAAAACAGTGGGTAAATAAAAAACAATGTCAAACATTTGCAGAGAACACAGCAAACGCTGATGAAGAAGGCTACTAGATGGAATATCAGCCATAGCCTGTTATAGAGTTTGTCCAGCCAATATTGTAGTACTTGAAAGATACAAAATTAATAAGACACAGTATGCTCAATGATTGATGTTACCGGACATAAAAAGCCAGTGTTTAGTATGAAATGTACACTGCGAGCCAAGTAGCGGCTAGCTAGCAATATACAAACACCACAGGGAGATTTCCAACAGAACTGAACAGAGTGAGCCTCTTTGTATCTTTGACATTTTGTCTGAGTGTGTTGGACAGCTTCCAGTAAAATGACCCAGGAAGAAAGGAAGATGGATGCCGCTGATAGTGGGCTATCAGTCCGCCCGCCCATCACTGTGCCTGGGCACATTCATCACCCTCTCCCACTGTTTGTTCCCCGGCCCACATTAAGGGCCCTTACATTTGAATCCTCTTGATCTAAATAGAAATTGATTTATTGTCGGCGGTGGCAGGCTCCGGTGCTCGTGTCTGACATTGGAAATTTGTTCTGGCAGTGCTCCTGCTTTTTCCTCCTGCCGTTGTTCTCTTCCTAGAACTCGGAATGCTAACTAGGAAGTGGGAAGCTTGGGAGCAGATAGGCGGAGGTGGAGGCAGTGTTGCGTGCGTTTGAACCGCATTGCTGTCGTTGAAGATGTCGCCTCATTTAGACTCTGATGTATGAACTCTACATTTGATGTGGCAGATTGAGGTTCTGTATGTATTGTGTCTAAATGTATATGGGGGAAAAAGCAGTAGAATACTCCCCAGCATGGGCTACAAGGCATTATAAACTGCCGGATACATGGAATAACTCAATTTAACATGGCAGACAATCGGAATTAACAATAAGTCTCATCCAGGGTTTGGGTACCATTTCAATAGTCATATCAGGTGAAGAAGCTAAAAAGCTGTTTACAATTACCTTTTCAATGGTAATACTGAACTGACAACACATCAAAAGTGTCCAAAACATTGTCAGACCTTTACTGCATTAACGATTCAGTTACAACACACACACACACACACACACACACACACACACACACACACACACACACACACACACACACACACACACACACACACACACACACACACACACACACACACGCACACACACACAAACACACACACACACACACACACACACACACACAGCCTAGAGGGCAGAGGATGCAGGCTGGTGCAGAGCTGAGAGGTTGAACATTGACGTGGCTCTGTGCCCTGATCGTTACAACGTGGGGTAATAGAGCCCAGTGATTCACTCTACTCACCTCCACATAAACACTTCTAACATACATGGATGTTTTGCAGTTTGGAATGACACATTAACAGATGACACACATAGCCATGAGCGTGCACAGGATACGTAGGCTTGGTACTGTATCAATGGTCAAAATACATACAAAAATGAAAGGATCTGGTTTGTGAATGGTCTTTTCACAGTATTAAAGTATTTTTCATAGCAAAGTAAAAGCCTACAGTGGACTGAGTAGGTGTACTGTTGGATACCTTTGTGAAGTGACCATGATGTGACCTTAACCAAGCCAAATGACATGGTGCTGTATAATGACAAAAAATTTACTTAATGGAAATAATGCAGACCGATTGACCTGTTTCAGCCTGCAGAGCAAGAGGAAACCACAACTTCATAATTTACCTGTTTCAGCCTGCAGAGGAAGAGGAAACCACTACATCATAATTGAATTTCCCCCTCCTTTTTTCCTTTTCAGAGAACATTATTTCAAAAGAGTTTTAAATTAAAGTGAAATGAGTGCTAGCTATATCACAGTTCTGCAGGCCCTGGCACTTTTCTGCCGGATTCTTTGAGATTGCCATGGAAACGGCCCTATCATCGTCATGGCTACCTTCTGCCGCTTCATGTCATTTTCCAACGTGTGAGGAGCACTGATAGTGCCCAATCAATAGCCGGGGAAAAGAAGGGGGAACAAACGGAGGGGGGACCCTCATCTTTCTGCAGGGAAGTGTCTGGCACCTGTGCCCGCAAGCTGTGGGAATGGATGAGACAGGAGGCAGGGGAGAGAGAGAGAAAGAGAGAGAGTGTGAGAGAGGGAGATTGAAAGAGTGAAGGAGGGAGAGAGAGCTGGAAAGAGAGAGATGGAAAGAGAGAGAGATGGAAAGAGCGAGAGAGAGTGAGAGAGAGAGAGAGGGGTTGTGTATGTGTGTGTAAATAAGATGGGTAAAGAGGGAACCATGCTTTCACACCTTGAAGGCACTGACACCATGAGGCCATTCTGTATGCGGTGTCAGCTGTGTGTCTGATGGGTGAGAGTATTGTAGACAGGAAATAAGGAAAAATGTCCTACTATTCAAACTGACTCTAAGCTCCCAATTCGGCACTGCTGCAACCTCTCTCTCTCACTCTCTTAACTATCTCGCTCTCTCCTCTCTCTCTTCTCTCTCTCCTCTCTCTCCTCTCTCTCTCTTTTAACTCTCTCTGACTCTCCTCTCTCAACTCTCTCTGTCTGCTTTGCACCTGAATATTTCAATCATGCTTTCTTCGCTCACATATGCAGCGAAGAAAGCATGTTGACTCTGTTCTATTTCAATTGCCGTGAACGTTCTCTTTGCCCTCTACTTACTCATCAAGCCTCATCCACATTGTTGCACATCGACTGGGAAAGAAGCTGCCTTCATCAGTGGTTAATAAATTATATCCTCACTATCTTGCTACATCGCTGCATCCTTATCACTTTAACTATCACTTCTTAACTACAAAAACACAACTGCACATGTACCTACATTTTCGAAGCACGTCTGCTGTTAGGATGGTCAGAGACACAGTACATCATAGTACATCATTACAACAATGACTGAGTCCACTCCTAGCTTACATTAACACCAATGTCTTTCAACTCTGCTTCACCTAGACTGAGAGACACATACTTAAAAGGGCAAAAGTCAAATCCAGTGATTAGTTGTATGCACATCCTGGGTATTTGCCAGGAGTGATTTTCCTGGTATGCACTCCTGCGTTGCCACAATGGGATAGTTTATTTCTCTCTACCCACATTGCTCCACTAAACATCTCTTTTGTTAGGTTCTGTTACCCATCCTTCTAGTGGCGAGATTAACCACCCATTTCACATGACAAGAGGAGAGAGTGCTTTACGCTGACGGTTTTGATTGAAGAGTAGTGATGGACATGGTGAAAGAGAGAGAAGTCCAGCTACTCTTTGAAGTTACTTTGTTTAGCTGAAATTCAGTAATTCCCTTTCCTAAAAAAATTGGACACACTAACTAATTGGAATGTCTTATTATTCCCCAGTACTTCTCAGACCCCAGTTGGGTTCTGAAAATGGTACCGCCCATATCAGACACCCTCTTAACACTAGAACCGCTAAAGCAGTCATTTTTACTGCTCATGAATTAAGTGTTTTATTACTCCTCCACCCCCCATATATGTAAACAACAGCTGGTGCACGATATCTAAGGAAGTCTCGAGGTTTTGCTCGCCTGAGGTAAACCTCGAGTATCTCATGATAAGCTGTAGACCACACTATCTACTTAGAGAGATTTCATCCATATTTTTCATAGCTGGCGCTCCTAGTGGCAGGGTGCTTTAATGCAGGGAAACTTAAATCCGTTTTACTTAAATTCTATCCGCATGTTAAATGTGCAACCAGAGGAAAAAACATTTCAGATCACATTTACTCCACACACAGAGACGCGTACAAAGCTCTCTCTCGCCCTCCATTTGGCAAATCTGACCATTTATTATATCCTCTTGATTCCTGCTTACAAACAAAAATTAAAGCAGGAAGCACCAGTAGCTCGGGCTATAAAAAAGTGGTCAGATGAAGCAGATGCTAAACTACAGGACTGTTTTGCTAGCACAGACTGGAATATGCGCCTGGATTCTTCTGATGGCATTGAGGAGTACACCACGTCAGTCACAGGCTTTATCAATAAGTGCATCAAGGACGTCGTCCCCACAGTGACTGTACGTACATAACCCAACCTGAAGCCATGGACTACAGGCGACACTCGCACTGAGCTAAAGGGTAGAGCTGCCGCTTTTCAAGGAGTGGGACTCTAACCCCGAAGCTTATAAGAAATCTCGCTATTCCCTCCAAAGAACCATTAAACAGGCAAAGCGTCAATACAGGACTAAGATCGAATCGAACTACACCGGCTCTGATGCTTGTCGGTTGTGGCAGGGCTTGCAAACTATTAAAGACTTACAAAGGGAAGCACAGCCGAGAGCTGTCCAGTGACACAAGCCTACCAGATGAGCTAAATAACTTTGATGCTCGCCTCGAGGCAAGTAACACTGAAACATGCATGAGAGAATCAGCTGTTCCAGACGACTGTGTGATCACGCTCTCCGCAGCAGAAGTGAGTAAGAACTTTAAACAGGTCAACATTCACAAGGCCGCAGGGCGAGATGGATTACCAGTAAGCGTACTCCGAGCATGCGCTGACCAACTGGCAAGTGTCTTCACTGACATTTTCAACCTCTCCATGTCTGAGTCTGTAATACCAACATGTTTCAAGCAGACCAACATAGTCCCTGTGCCCAAGAACACTAAGATAACCTGCCTAAATGACTACCGACCCGTAGCACTCACGTCTGTAGTCATGAAATGCTTTGAAAGGCTGGTCATGGCTCATATCAACACCATTATCCCAGAAACCCTAGACCCACTCCAATTTGCCTACCACACCAACAGATCCACAGATGATGCAATCTCTATTGCACTCCACACTGACCTTTCACACCTGGACAAAAGGAACATGTCACGCCCTGACCTTAGTATTCTTTGTTTTCTTTATTGTTTTGCTTAGGTCAGGGTGTGACATGGGTGATGTATGTGTTTTTGTCCCTGTCTAGGGGTTTTGTATGTCTATGGTTAGTTGCCTGTGTCTGCACTTGTTTATATATAGCTTCACGTTCGTTTTGTTGTTTTGTAAAGTTTGTTTAAGTGTTCTTCGTTTCATTAAATAAGAAGAATGTATTCACATCACGCTGCGCCTTAGTCTCCTCCATACAACGAACGTGACAGAACACTTATGCGAGAATGCTATTAATTGACGACAGCTCAGCGTTCAATACCATAGTGTCCTCAAAGCTCATCACTAAGCTAAGGACCCTGGGACTAAACACCTCCCTCTGCAACTGGATCCTGGACTTCCTGACAGGCCGTCCCAGGTGGTAAGGGTAGGCAACAACACATGCTCCACGCTGATCCTCAAAACGGGGGCCCCTCAGGAGTGCGTGCTCAGTCCCCTCCTGTACTCCCTGTTCACTCATGACTGCACAGTTAGGCAAGACTCCAACAACATCATTAAGATTGCTGATGACACAACAGTGGTAGGCCTGATCACCAACAACGATGAGACAGCCTATAGTTAGGAGGTCAGTGACCTGACCATGTGGTGCAAGGACAACAACCTCTCCCTCAACATGATCAAGACAAAGGAGATGATTGGGGACTTCAGGAAAAGGAGGAGCACGCCCCCAATTCTCGACGGGGCTGCAGTGGAGCAGGTTGAGACATTCAAGTTCCTTGGTGTCCACATCACCAACGAACTAACATGGTCCAAGCACACCAAGACAGTCGTGAAGAGGGAAGGATAACACATATTTCCCATCAGGAGACTAAAAAGATTTGGCATGGGTCCTCAGATCCTCAAAAGGTTTTACAGCTGAACCATCGAGAGCAACTGGTTGCATCACTGCCTGGTATGGCAACTGCTCGGCCTCTGACTGCAAGGCACTACAGAGGGTAGTGCGTACAGCTCAGTACATCACCGGGGCCAAGCTTTCTGCCATCCAGGACCTCTATATCAGGCGGTGTCAGAGGAAGGCCCTAAAAATTGTCAAAGACTCCAGCCACCCTAGTCATAGACTGTTCTCTCTGCTTCTGCACAGCAAGTACTACCAGAGCTTCAAGTCTAGATCCAAGATGCTTCTAAACAGCTTCTACCCTCAAGCCATAAGACTCCTGAACAGCTTATCAATTGGCTACCTAGACCATTTGCACTGCCCCCCCCCCCCCTTCTCCGCTGCTGCTACTCTCTGTTATGATCTATGCATAGTCACTTTAATAACTCTACCTACATACCTCAATTACCTCGACACCGGTGCCCCCGCACATTGACTCTGTACTGGTACTCCCTGTATATAGCCCCGCTATTGTTATTTACTACGGTTCTTTAATTATTTGTTATTCTTATCTCTTACTTTTTTGGGAGGTATTTTCTTAAAACTGCATTGTTGGTTAAAGGCTTATAAGTAAGCATTTCACTCTAGGCTGTATTCAGCGCATGTGACAAATACAATTTGATTTGATGTTTTCATAATTTGAACGCGTGTCTTGACTGTGCGTCTTGGTGGTTGGGTTATTATTATTTTGGGGTTGTTATAAAAAGAAGCTGTTACCATGTTCTGACACATATGCTTTCTGTTTAATAGTTTTAGCAAAGGCACTCCACGAATAAAATTGATTGAACACAATTTCTGTGTTGTCTGTGTTTTTTTGTTTTTTTACATATTGTCCGCAGTAACATAAACAAATGAAAATGCTATTGTGTTATAAAACATTTCAATGTATTCTAATGTTACCCAAGTCGTTCATAAACACAACCAAATGATTATTTTTGTGATTGCAAATGACTGCACATTAGCTTGAAGGGGTGTCCCTCAAAGCCCAGCAGTTCCAGTGTTAAAGGGGTACCTTGGTATTTTGGCAATGAGGCCATTTATCTACTTCACCGGAGTCAGGTGAACTCGTGGATACTATTTTTGTCTCTGCGCCCAGTATGAAGGAAGTTAGAGGTACTTTCGTGAGGTAATGCTAACTAGCGTTAGCGCAATGACTGGAAGTCTATGGTACCATTGACTTCTAGCAGATACCACAGACTTCCAGTCGTCGTGCTAAAGCTAGTTAGCAACTGCACTAGAGCTAGTTAGCATCTTCCTTCAAACTGCACACAGAGACATAAATATAGTATCCACGAGTTCATCCTAAGTGCAATTCCTTGTTCCTGCTCCTCAACCCCACTCAAGGCTGAGCTGGGGAACATCTGCGGACGCGTTCAACTTTCATGAGCCTTAAGACTGCTTTAGGCTTTTAACCACTGTAATGTATTTAACGCATGCATGACTCTCATCCCACCGCCCGCATTAACGGAGAGGGGACGGGGAGGAACCAGAGAACGGTGGAGAGGAGAGGATGGAGAGAACGTGGCGACTATGGCTGCTAAATAAAGGATGAGGTGATAAAGTGAGGGAGTGGTACGCGGCTGCTGCCAAGACATCCCATTTAGAACTATCCTTCAAATATTTATCTTCGTCAGGCTACTCGGCCATCTGAGACAGATATTGTTCCCTCTCCACATAAGAAATTGATGGTGTGTGTGTGTGTGTGTGTGTGTGTGTGTGTGTGTGTGTGTGTGCCCCATTCCTTTATGAACAGCCCCCGAAGACAATCTTTTACACTTAACGTCCATCTCGACAGAGAACCCGACTGCCATCAGCGAAGCGTTATGGGTCACTCGTAATGCCTGCACTGTGTGAGTGTTTATGTTGACACAGTTTTATTAAGTCAAGACCTGTTTCAGCGCCTCAGGCTTGTTGTTTTCCTTCTGCCGAGAAGAACAGCGAAGAACAGAAGTGATTTGACTGATGCAGCGTTTACGGCGACGTGAACGCAGTCCATTCAGAACAGCACACCACCTCACAGTCAATACAGTTTAGAACGAAGATAATTGAATTGAATGCCTTACACAACGAAGGAGGGAAGAGCAGAACCAGCCAGATTTGTATTTTTTCTCCTCTCTAAAACAGATTAGAATTACAGTGTAATCCTATTATAGAGAGTGTTATTCATTTTGTTGTGTTCCCACTGGCCTATGTGTAACTGCCTGTGTTCTCTGGCTGGCAAGGGAAAGGTTATTTGCAGCTGTATAGCATTGGGGAGAAAACATTCCAGCAGCTCTTTTCCTCAGACCTGCACTACTACATCTCTGTTGTCACTCATTATCTTGTTTTGGATAACAAAGCAGTTGTGTGCCTGAGTCAGCACTAAGGGGTATTAGAAAAACACAATAATAGTCACTGAGACAAGATTTTAATCCAGTGCCTACTGCAGAGGAAACAGAAGACAAGAAAACACTCCCTCTGATCATGCACAAAGGCACACGTATGATGGCATGCATACAAACACACGCAAATGGAAATGAAAAAACCAAACTGACACCCATGCATGCACACACACAAACACACACCCTAATTTCACAGAATTCCCTATAATAAAGGAGGGGGAGAAATTTGTTTCAATTTGTATTCTAGCAAAAAGCAGCATGCCTGTATTCACAGCCCAGTTGGTATGCATATAAAACTTGACAGAAATCACAAGGTGTTATGACAGAAACAGCAAGGTCGGCTGCACCCGAATGAGGTTTTAAGGGAGAATTCTCCTTGCTTCATTTGCCCTCTCTATACTAACTCTTCACTTTCAATTAGAGACGAGAGATTTTCACTTTCCCCCTCCATCTTGAAGCCTCTAACCAACCCCTTTCTTTTCTTCTACCTTCTCAGCTGAACTGTGTGGCAACAGTTAATACCATCCCTGCTTTACGGCGGCCCAATCATTATCTCATAATTCTTCATAATTTCAGTCATAATATGTACCATTTGAATTGTCACGCCGGGTAATGTATTAGCGCTCTAGCGCTCGATTCCACATTCATTTTTTTCTTAATATGTGGCTGACAAGCATTCTTTTACGAGGGTAATTCTCTGAGCGTATGAAGGGTGTGAATATGGAGGGGAATTGTGTGCTGAAACTAATTGGCACCCGTGTTCAAATGGAAAATGCATTTTGTCACCCCGGTTGGGAACTATTTACATTTTGTCGCCCTGGTTGGTAAATATTTACTGATGAAAGTTAGGTACTGTTGAATGCTAGCGAAGGCTAATGTTTTTGGCAAACTGGGTTGCTACAGTACTGTATCTACAATGTCTACAAAAGAGAAATTAGAAAAACTCACATACCCCCCAGTTGTGTCAAGCACCTACAGTAGATACTGTACATTACAATGGCCCATATGATCCCGTTATGAACATTATACTGAACACTGTACTATCCTGTGAAGTTACAATAGTGACAACGTCAGCCGACTCAGCTTCTTTGATCTGGAGTCATGGATGGAAGGCAACATGACATGTTGTAGGTTACTTCCCCATTCCCCCCTCTACTCATAATTAAATAACAGTCGCATATAATTTAATCACTATTAAAAGGATACCTCTGGATTTTGGCAATGAGGCCATTTATCTAATTCCCCAGAGTAAATGTTTATGTCTCTGCGTGCTGTTTGAAGGAAGATGCTAACTAGCGCAATTTCTGGAAGTCCATGGGTATCTGCTAGCATGCAGATACCCATAGATTGTTATTTAAGGGTGTCCAATCCTGTACCTGGAGAGCTACCTTCCTGTATGTTTTCGCTCCAACCCCAGTTGTAACGAACCTGGTTCAGTTTATCAACGAGCTAATTATTATTAGAATCAGGTGTGCTATATTAGGGTTAGAGTGAAAACCTACAGGATGGTTGGCTCTCTAGGAACAGGGTTGGAGAGCCTTGGTTTAAAAGGATCAGTCACAATATCTGCAGGCAGTCTGTGTGCCTTTATGCGTGTGTGTGTGTGTGTGCGCCTTTATGCGTGTGTGTGTGTGTGTGTGTGTGTGTGTGTGTGTGTGTGTGTGTGTGTGTGTGTGTGTGTGTGTGCGTGTGTGTGTGTGTGTGTGTGTATGCACAAGTAAACGTGTGTGTGTGAGAGATTGTGTGTGTTTGAGTGTGTGTGTGTGTGTGTGTATGTGTGTGTGTGTGTGTGTGTGTGTGTGTGCATGTGTTGTAAACAAATGACTTCATTGCCAATCTTAGATTAAAGCTTTTCGATAAAACTTTTCGCCTACTGTGACATATAGGTAATCTACATAGAAATTATAAGACTTATAATTTACATGGATAGTTTCAACATCAATTGCATTGGCATCTATTAGAGTAACGCAAATACTATGACGAGAGAGAGTACACAGAACTTTATTAGAGATAGCATTTTGCCTGGCAGAGGCCCCTAGGTACTGCTGGATCCTGCTATCTTAACACGTATTGATAGACACTAATTATTTGTCGCCAATGCTAGCTGAAGTCCCTTCATTATGTTGGACCTGCTCTCATGAAAATGTAATCAAAAGTAAGTGCAGGAGACTGCTTTGTTGATGTTAGAAACATTGTCCGACTGGTATTGCGGGAATTGTGCAGTTTACAGGTGAAAACGGTAAAGACAATGCACACACACGCGCACACACACTGGGGCAGGGGTACTCAAATGCAGAAAAGTATGGTGGGAGGAGCTATAGGACGGGCTCTTTGTATTGGCTGGAACTGAATAAATGGAACGGAGTCAAATACAGTTGAAGTCGGAAGTTTGCATACACCTTAGCCAAATATATTTAAACTCAGTTTTTCACCATTCCTGACATTTAATCCTAGTAAAAATTCCCTGTCTTAGGTCAGTTAGGATCACCACTTTATTTTAAGAATGTGAAATGTCAGAATAATAGTAGAGAGAATGATTTATTTAAGCTTTTATTTCTTTCATTACATTCCGAGTGGGTCAGAAGTTTACATACACTCAATTAGTATTTGATAGCATTGTCTTTAAATTGTTTAACTTGGGTCAAGCTTTTCAGGTAGCCTTCCACAAGCTTCCCACAATAAGTTGGATGAATTTTGGCCTATTCCTCCTGGCAGAGCTGGTGTAACTGAGTCAGGTTTGTCGGCCTCCTTGCTCACACACACTTTTTCAGTTCTGCCCACAAATTTTCTATAGGATTGAGGTCAGGGCTTTGTGATGGCCACTCCAATACCTTGACTTTGATGTTCTTAAGCCATTTTGCCACAACTTTGGAAGTATGCTTGGGGTCATTGTCCATTTGGAAGACCCATTTGCGACCAAGCTTTAACATTCTGACTGATGTCTTGAGATGTTGCTTCAATATATCCACAGAATTTTCCAGCCTCATGATGCCATCTATTTTGTGAAGTGCACTAGTCCCTCCTGCAGCAAAGCAACCCCACAACATGATGCTGCCACCCCCGTGCTTCACGGTTGGGATGGTGTTCTTCGGCTTGCAAGCCTTCCCCTTTTTCCTCCTAACATAACGATGGTCAAACGGTTCTATTTTTGTTTCATCAGACCAGAGGACATTTCTCCAAAAAGTACGATCTTTGTCCCCATGTGCAGTTGAAACCATAGTATGGCTTTTTTATGGCGGTTTTGGAGCAGTAGCTTCTTCCTTGCTGAGCGGCCTTTCAGGTTATGTCGATATAGGACTCTTTTTACTGTGGATATAGATACTTTTGTACCTGTTTCCTCAAGCATCTTCACAAGGTTCTTGTTCTGGGATTGATTTGCACTTTTCACACCAAAGTACGTAAGTATCTCTAAGAGACAGAACGCTTTTCCTTCCTGAGTGGTATGACGGCTGTGTGGTCCCATGGTGTTTATACTTCTGTACTATTGTTTCTACAGATGAACATGGTACCTTCAGGCATTTGGAAATTGCTCTCAAGGATGAACCAGACTTGTGGAGGTCAACAACTTTTTATCTGAGGTCTTGGCTGATTTCTTTTGATGTCAATCAAAGAGGCACTGAGTTTGAAGGTAGGCCTTGAAATACATCCACAGGTACACCTCCAATTGACTCAAATGATGTCAATTAGCCTATCAGAAGCTTCTAAAGCCATAACATAATTTTCTGGAATTTTCCAAGCTGTTTAAAGGCACAGCCAACTTAATGTATGTAAACTTCTGACCCACTGGAATTGTGATACAGGGAATTATAAGTGAGATAATTTGTCTGTAAACAATTGTTGGAAAAATTACTTGTGTCATGCACAAAGTAGATGTCCTAACCAACTTACCAAAGCTATAGTTTGTTAAAAAGAAATTTGTGGAGTGTTGAAAAACAAGTTTTAATGACTCCAACCTAAGTGTGTGTAAACTTCCGACTTCAACTGAATGTGGTTTCCATATGTTTAATGTGTAGGATACCATTCCATCTACTCCATTCCAACCATTGAGATGAGCCTGTCCTCCGATAGCTCCTCCCACGAGCCCTCTCTGCTCAAATGCTATTTTAGAAGGTCAGTTCACACAAATGTCCTAAGTGGTAAAAGTTCCAGATGGATATTGTCATTGATCAGCTTAGTAACAAAACCCCCACCTCGCTATCCATGCGACCCCAAAATGTTCACACCCCTCTTGTTGGCAGAGAGAAAAATGTTTCCTGAAATTCTACACATCTTCCATGTCTTATGTGTGATCATATGATTCCAGGAGTCGAATTCCGACCGTATGTTTTTAAAGTTGGGACCCGAGATCTGTATTGACCCATTCTGGGTCCGTATCCGGCCCGCGGTCAGCCTGCACTAGGGTGACCTGACGTCCTCAATTTCAGGGACAGTCCCCTGCTTTAGTGACCTGTTCCCAGGTAGAGGTGTCCCCGAAATTAGCCTCAGAATAAACTACTCTGAAGTTAAATTGAGGCTGATATTTCAATAATAAAACACTGAATGCATATAGATTTGCATGTAAAAATGTTGTCTATCCCTGTAGGCCTAACAAACTTGTTTGCTCCTGCGGCATCGCCGCAGACCTTTTATGAGGATGTTTGATCAGTGAAACAAACATTGCAACCATCGAATGAACAACTACGCCCATGGCAGGAAGTGCATGCATAGGCTACTAAACAGATGATTCTAAAAGAATAGTCTAAGATGAAGAAAACTGTGGAGGGGTAATCCATTTCTGTGTTGAATTAATATAAGTATTGAAAGGAATATAGTGTAAATGTATAGTTAAATATAGTTCAATGCTATAGTTTAAAGTAGTTAGTTAACTATAGTTCCAGCTATGATGCCCCCAAAATCTGATCTCTTTACACACACACACACACACACACACACACACACACACACACACACACACACACACACACACACACACACACACACACACACACACACACACACACACACACACACACACACACACACACACACACACACACACACACACACACACACACACACACACACACACAACCAGCTCCACTGTGAGAAAGTGGAGTCACAGAGTTTTCAAACCCAGAGACGCAACATCCCGATACTTCCGGGAAGCGTCTTGAAGTAGACTTGACAGAATTAGACCAGGGTTTGCATTCGGCAAGTCAATGGGAGAAGTGAAAAATGTGTCCTTAATTCTAATGGCAAAATCTAGATTCAAGCCAATGTCTTAAAGTAAACGTTCCAGTGTTTCAAGACTGAAATAGTTTTCCTTCCCATAAATTGCAATTAAGTATGTTAAAAAGATTTCCTGTGTTGGAATGATGTCAAGAACATGATTGAGTTAACATATTATGAACTTTTAAAAGGGAGATTTTCACTGGGCAGTTACTTTAACTAGCTGAACCTGTCATTACTACAACCTTGTGAAAGTGGCAAACTGACATGTTTTCATTTTTTATATCAAAGGAGTGCAGTTCGGCACGACACGACGACGTGTTTCTGCGCATGAGCTATGCTCTAAAACGTCGCCATGACGTCGCCGCGAAGAGTGCTTTGGGATTTCCGTTGGAGAAGCAGTTTCTACACATCTTCATGCTGTACTGTCTTTGATGGAGTGGAGAAGTTCTCTGACCTGTGAAATCAGAGCATGGCCAACCCGACCAAGGCCAATCAGTCCAATGACTGGCTGATCGCTCTCTGTCATCACCTTCAGACCGGGACCTCAAGGACAGAGCCAATCACTGCCAGGTCAGAGGATTCTGAGAAAGCACTATAAAGTAAATATTTCTAACTGGAGGTACTGTAAGTGGAAATAACTATTTGTATGTAAGTTACCACTTATTCTACCTAACTATGTGGTAGACTGCAATTTGTGCATTGTTTTAGTATTCTAATTGGTAGCTTGGTACTAATGGATCAAAACCACTATCCAGTATTTTCCCGGGTAAGGAAAAGGCTCCCGAGTGGCGCAGCAGTCTAAGGCACTGCATCTCAGTGCAAGAGGCGACACTACAGTCCCTGGTTTGAATCCAGGCTGAATCACCCCGGGGTAGGCCAAACGTCATTGTACATAAGAATTTGTTCTTAACTGACTTGCCTAGTTAAACAAAGGTTCAAAAAAATAAGACCATGCTAATTCAGCACCAATTATCCTCAAAGTGTGATCACTGTATGATCAAATAGCAACACCTACTAACATTAAAAAATGCGGTTTAGCGGCCTCCCGGGTGGCGCAGTGGTCCATCACTGTGCCACCAGAGACTCTGTGTTCTCGCCCAGGCTCTGTCGCAGCCGGTCGCGACCGGGAGGTCAGTGGGGCAATGCACAATTGTCCTAGCGTCATCCGGGTTAGAGAGGGTTTGGCCGGTAGGGATATCCTTGTCTCATCGCGCACTAGCAACTCCTGTGGCGGGCCGGGCACAGTGCACACTAACCAGGTCACCAGGTGCACGGTCTTTCCTCTGACACGTTGGATGCACGCTGTGTTAAGATTGGGTTGTGTTTCGGAGGACTCATTCGATCTTCGTCTCTCCCGAGCCCGTATGGGAGTTGTAGCGATTCCACGAAAAGGGGGTAAAACGTTTTTTTTTTTTTAAAGGTGGTTTAGCATTAGAGAAACACGTGTTTTCACTGAACATGTTGTAACAATGTATTCAGCATTAAGTCGCTAGACCACAAATGTTTATAAGTTTGGAGTGCACTGTGATAAATGTTGATGTCCCTTTCTGAATTGTGACTAGCGCCCACTGTAACCTAAACCTATTGAATATCTTCTTATGCACACACCACCACCCATGCTCCCTAGAATCGCTGAACAATGTGTCTCATCCCATGCATGCAGCATGTAGAGCGCAGCTCACTGCTTATTCCCCAAAGGAGGCCCATTTAAAAACAAACTGCCTCCTCTCTCTGAAGTATGGAGATCGCTGAAAATTACATGAAGTTACTACTGTACATACCTGCAAGGCTTATTTAAATATTACATTTGAAATCTGGTAGGTCTCAGAAGAACACTTTAAAGAGCTTGATGTACATACGCCTACATAATAAACTGTCAACCAGCTAAGATATCTCTTTCCACTAAAATCCCAGCTTGATCTTTTCATGGAACTCACTTGGAATTTCAAAGTAGAGTCTCAAGTAATTCTGATGGTAAAACAACTTCTGTGATTTGGATTGGATTCCTGATCACATTTCAATGATATGTATGGCTAGGTCCTTTGTCTTAACACCGGTTTTCTTAATAATGCTAAACACATAAAGCTCTTTGAGGGATCCGCTCATTTCAAACAGTGACTCAACCTTGTACATATTATTTTTATTTACAGCAACGACCTGGGGAATAGTTACAGGGGAGAGGAGGGTGGATGAATTAGCCAATTGTAAGCTGGAGATGATAGCTTCACGAATCAAAGCTCCTATATGACATACAATAACACACAGTGAATGTAAAACTGTCGTGACCACTGAAGCTGATTAGCTTTATTATAGGAAATGCCAAATTCATCCATTTTATTTAGAGAACGGCTTGGTGTAATGCCAAGGGAGCGTACGCTCAGTTTTTTCACAACAATTTGCATATTTCTCATCAATTCACTACAATTTCACAGCAATGCTCTTTAGCAAACAGGCCAGACTTTTTGTTCTAACTTCGTGGGCTTTTCATGACAAATAACAGCATTTTGCTTCCAGTCCAACCGACAAGTTATCCTTAGACACAGGCCATTCCTTCACCATTATAATGTCCGTCATTCTTTCTGTCATGTCCTTAGCTAGCAGGAGAATAATCTACGTAATTCCCCTGTAACAGGCTAGTAAGTACAGGCAATTACAATATGCAAAACGTTTCTATTTCACACTCACATCCATCTCTACACTCGGAAGGCAGAATTGGAATGCAGTAAGTGCTATATAACTACCTGTACACACTTGCTACAAGTGGATAACACAAATTACCCTTTTATTGTATATAATAATGTCTTATGTAAAATATTGCCATGGTAACTGGTTAGCAGCTAACAGATGCTCTGGCCAGATCTCAGTAGCCTATACATTCAGAGTTAGAGATTTTCTGGACCATGTGTGCACAAACTGTGCAAAACAGATGGCCGTAATAAACATTCTGGACAGAACACAGAACACTAATTAAAGATTCCCTCTGTCCAATAGCAGACCAGAGGAGAGGACAGCCCATCAATAGGCAATGTTATTCTTGTATGCTCGGACACTGAGGAGCTATGGGTCAGGCTGGAGTTAGTGCAGCCAGAGGTGGCCTTATATCCCTTTAAATTAGTTGGAAATTACAGGAAATTGAGTCGTAGATTAGAGGAAGTGGCCCATTAAAGACGGGAAGGGGATGGATCTTCCTTGGGCTGGGGAGGTCACTCTAAATGGACTAATCAGGGGTAGAGGGATCACATCTCTGGGGCTGGACAATAACGGAAGATCGCCGAAGCTATCCGCATGCAGCTCATACAACCTTTGGTTGAAAGTATTGAAACAATAAATTGTTTGACATTTTAACATATGTACCCCCAAAACTACAAAATCAAAATGGTCTTTCTCATCTCCTCATTTATCCCTCATATAATCTAATATGTTTGCTTCTGTGTTTTATTAGGATTCAATGTCTGCTGTTTGTTGGTGTGTTCCTTGGGGCCCTCTCGCTACCCACAATACCATTCTCTGCAGATTCTCTGCAGATATTCCTTGATTGGCCACTGTGGTCTTGTTCCCAAACAAAAGGCCCCAAGATAGGGCTGTCCAAAAAACTCCTGCTAAAATCGATTGACCCAGTCAACCATAACCCTTTTACTCTCTACTTTAACTCAAGCATTGGCACAGTCAAAAAGGACTGAAGAGAGAAAGAGTGAGAAAACAAGAAAGAGAAAAAGGAGGAGAGAAAGAGAGATGTTTATAGTAGTAGTAGTATGTGCATTAGTGATGTGACAAATGTAAACATTTTCTGAACGTTTAAACAGATTTTTATTGGTTTTCTGTTAAAACAATGATAACAATTCATAAAATTCCACGTGAAATCACAATGCAGAATATGGTCCTATTGTGTATGACTGCTAGGGGGCAATGAAGTTCTATCTACCTCAGTCTGAATAGGCTGAATCTCAAACCGGACACCATAGCCCTTTCTTGAGTGGCCACTTGCTGTTCGATAGTGGTGAATCCAGTCTACAAGTGTTTTGACCACAATTTGCATTGAATTGATGTGCACTCAACCTCACAACTGCCAATTATCAATATTCAAACATTTTAAATCCATTTGCGAACATTGTCTCCTGCGACCTATCTTGTGCATGATTCACTTGCTATGAAACATGTGCATGGGGCCAGACACAGACACATACTCTGATAGACAGTGAGAAAGCATACAGGTCGCCAGTGATTTCATCAGCTAATTTAGCTTGTTGTAGGCTTCCTGCTGCTAGCTAGCTTCACTGACAAACAGTGGGATTGAATGTTAGCTAGCTAGCTAAGGATATTGGGCACTGCACTGATAAACAGCATGTAGCTTATCTACGATAGTTTGACAGCTTGCTGATGAAGTTGTAGACATGTTCCCAGCAGTCAGTCTGTACTTCAGCATGTTTACAGCAACAATCGCTACATTGTAATGTTGGGTCAGCTAAAAACACTGCAGCAGACTTGATTCTGTACTGATTCGGGGCAGAGCAGGCTGTTCGCTGCTGTCGCAAGCCTTTTTCTGCTATTTTTCCGATTTAAGGACGATGATTTGCCATGGATACATATCTCTTTCTAACATTACAGAATTGTTGCGTTAGGTACTACATTAAATGTTTCCCTTAATGATTATAATCGGGACCTGTTAGTGGTACTTTTGTGACAACTTCACTGGGATTTTAATTTTGTGGAAGAGAAAAAAAACAATGTTTTTCGGTTAGGGATTTTCTCTTAATGTTAACGTCCCAATTTTGTTTAACCTTTAAATGTTCACACCCCTAATGTGCATCATTGGAAGAAAGACACAAATCCTGGTTGAGAATCAAATAAAATTGAGTCCCCTGTGACTTAGTTGGTAGACCATGATGCTTGCATCGCCAGGGTTGTGGGTTACATTCCCGTGCGGGACCAGTATGAAAAAGTACGAAAAATGTAAGCACCCGCTACTGTAAGTCGCTCTGGATAAGAGCATCTGCTAAATTGAAAAAAAATGTTAATGTCAAAATTTGTCAAAATCAGCAGCAATGTTTTGAACCAAAAGACAGCGGAGAAGAAAGAGAGGAGAAAAAAATGGGTCATGGTCGAAGTCGAATGCGAGAATGTCTTTCAAAAGTGAGGCCACACACTCTGCGGCACAATTGAGACAATCCTTATCTGGAGGCAGGGAGGAGAAAGACTTCTTTATTATAGAGCAGATTAAATGTAATGGCTGACAACTTGTCAGGAGTGGAGAGGTGCCCTCACCTTCGACAACGAGACAGAGAGGGATAATTTTTTTTGTTGAAAAAAAAATAAGATCAAGAAGAAGTGATTGAAATATGTTCCAAATCAGCAGGTCCACACACACACTCCTTCTGTGTCCATCCCTTCCTTCTCTCTCTCTCCAGTTATACCTCCTTAGAGCTCGATAATCCAAATCCAGGAGACAGAAAGATAAAAGCGCTACAAACTTCCCTGTCTGCCAGGTTGGGTCGGTCTCCTCAGTGAAAGGAAAGCTGAGGTATTTATTTTTCAGTCATCCGTGAACTGTTCAACCCACAGTATTGTTGTATTTATACCCACCCCAAGCACACCACTGGCCTACTAAAACACTGTCATGATACCCTCAACCTGCTACCCACTGATAAAGTTCCCTACAAATTGAACTTAAGAGCCAATTGCAATTTTTACATTAATCGTTTTTTTTATTTTGTCTGCAGCAAGTGTGCAAATACACATAATAGAGGAAAAATACTATTTGGGTGGAAGAGCGACAGAGAGAGAGAGAAAATAAAGAAATAGAATGTTAGAAAGAGAGAAATATTGTCTCCGGCGCTGCATTCTGTGTTTAGGCATTGCAAAATTATTTTCCCAATGGACATTTGCATATGAATGAGAATACAACAGTGCTAGAGGAAGAAAGCCAGGGTGGCCCATATAATGGGTTTCCATTTATTCAAATTTATCAGGCGAAATTGGTTCAGTAGCTAATGAAACGGTCTCGGAGCAGCTGACCTTTTTCAGCCTGGCTTTTCTAAAAAGACGTCGGGTCACGAATGGGCAGGTGTGGTTGTGTGTGCGTGTGCGTGTGCGTGTGCGTGTGTGTGTGTGTGTGTGTGTGTGTGTGTGTGTGTGTGTGTGTGTGTGTGTGTGTGTGTGTGTGTGTGTGTGTGTGTGCGAGTGAGTGAGTGAGTGAGTGAGTGAGAGCGTGCGTGCGTGCGTGCGTGCGTGTGTGTGTGTGTGTGTGTGACAGTAAGGACTGGGTTCTGTGTATTCAGGGACTGAACAATGCCAACATCAATGAAAAATAAAGCCCTCTACATCTTTTCTCCACCAATTCCACCAACAATTGCAAGCCGATAATGGGGAAGCTCTCTGTCCCAAAGACAGCAGATTGTCCACTACAACTCCGCAGCAAAACTCTCTCACCCCTATTCAATCAAACTCAGAGACCGGGCTTTGAGGAAAGATGAAAACTTGCTTTCTTGAACAGGTAGACGATTTCAGCATTCCTCTGGTACTTACTCTTAGAGATATGCCAAATGATATACTGTAATAACCAATTAATACCTGTTTTATTGTTTTGACAGTCCTCTAACTGAGCTAAATCAATGCACACGTCAGAGATAAAGAACTTGCTACCAAATAGTGGCAACTATTAGGTAAAGTCCTGGTCAGATATCCATGGTTCCCCGCTGTTGACCCACAAAAAAATCCGCTGGTGGGTAGAATGAAAACCTTTCAACCCACGGGTTGGCTCACGGTTCAGAACAATTATATGCGGGTCGGAAACGTTTGTTGCATTGTGTTGCAAATTCCATTCTGTGAGCAGACATATAGGTTACCAGCCACACATGCAGTTAATCAGGGTATTGTCCATGACTTATGTGGTGCTGAAACTTATGTTTTATAGCCCCACGTGAGAAAACGTTGCCAGGATTAGCCTTCTCTCCCTGGCTAGCCTGACTCACACAAAAATAGATAACATTACCAGAGAAATAAAACGATTATGAAATGCATTGTGGAAACAGGTAAGTGAAATCTCTGGTTTGGCATTTTGGAGCCATTGTGGACAAGAACAACAACCCGGTAGATGGATACACAGCCTACCAAAAGTGCAAGCAGGTATTTTTTACGATAGGCTAATTCAGTTTATTATCAGTTAAATTGTGACTTTAATTCAGCCTTTCATTAATTTAGACCACAGGCCATATAAAGTTTAAACAGGTGTGGCTGGTAAAAGTTTGAGTATGTCTATAGCCTACTAAAATAATGTATTTTTACATTCAATTCTGGAAATTGTTTATACACTGTTGAATGTAAAGGTCTTGTTTTGCTATGTCGCCTATCGACTCTCATCAGGTAAGAAAACCCTTTTTTTTCCAGAGCGATTTGAGTTGTCAATGTGCCACATCTCATTGCGAAAACACAAATATATCGTTCTTAATTCATGGCATGATTTCTTTTGATCCAAATGTTGAATAGACATGCAGACAAATTCAAGTAGGGAGGGGAATAACTGAATACTACTCTGGAGTCATAAAAACAATCAAATCAACCGGCTCTCGGAACAACTCTATGCAGGTGGGTCGGTTTGCAGGATGAAAACCGGTGCTGATGTCGGGTATCAGGTGGGACTCGGAATTGATGTGGCTGGCGTGGGGTGGATGCTTTTCCAAAAAATGGACCCGTGTCCAGGACTATACTCTAAATTTCCACTTTAAAAGGCAGAAATCCACATTTAAAAAATCCTTGGTAATAAAGAAATCATGACTGATTAATGCAAAATCATTTCGCATATTAATAACTAGTTCAAATGCCAGTTGGCACTCAAAATTTAAAGATAAACTACATAATTTAATGACCATTTAGGTGACGCATGTATTATCATTACTGATGCATTATTAATGTTGCAATATGAATCATTTATGGTTGGTAATACAAAGAACACTGAGTTCTGACAGAGAGGGATAGAGGGGCTGTGGGTCGCTACGGTAGCACTGTAGGGTTCCCTACGACTCCAATACAATTACCAGAGCAATCAACCAGCGACTACAGTCAACACCAGGGCCTTTTTAAGAATACTGACATGAAAAAATAAGTTGAGACACTTGTCTTGTCTTGAAAGCCCTTTTAGTAGTAGAAGAGAGATAGGAGATTGTTAAAGAATGACTCATTTGCATCTTTGTCACACAGTGGTGAAATGGCACTTTCAGAGCTGGGGTGATTACATTAGGATTCTAGAATCGAGTTTGCACTATTTAATTCATTTTCTTGTGTTTGGTTGACAGTATTCAATCCCTTTACATTCCATGTAAGAATTATTTAGAAACAGAATACATTCTTACACTTACTGTTAGTGATGCACCGATATTATATTTTTGGCTGATACCGATATCCAATATTCTCCTTGCCAAAAACTGATAACGAAAACAGATATTTAACATTTTAGCCACTTTTAAGCATTCTAGTACAGTTAAATAGTTAACACACACACGGACGCAGCGGTCTAAGGCACTGCATCTCAGTGCAAGAGGCGTCACTAAAGTCCCTGGTTCAAATCCAGGCTGTATCACATCCGGCCGTAATTGGGAGTCCCATAGGGCGGCACACAATTGGCCCAGCGTCGTCCGGGTTTGGCCAGGGTAGGTCGTCATTTTAAATAACAATTTGTTCTTAACTGACTTGCCTAGTTAAATAAAGGTTACACACACACACACACACTACACTGGCCCAAAAGTTTTTTTTTTGCCATTACGAATGTCCCCATTACCAGTTAAACATCATCAAAACCTATTTCTTTCACTTACTTGTTGTTTCATTGTTCATTTGTTCAGTCGTTTCATTCTCAACCAGGATTTCATCATACATGTCAAGCAGTGAAGTTTCAGCTCTGTCTGTCCGTGGCCTCTCTTCCTCGGTCAGCGTGTCCGTTTCCATCTTGACCAGCTGTGTATATAACATTTCACGTAAACCCTGTTTCTTGTCTGCATCGAAGTAGCGGCCCTTGTACATAGCATCGAGCATGGTGGCGACAGAGTAAAGAGAGAATGCCATGGGGTTGATATCGCTGGTCCAAATGTCAGTCTTGAAGCTAACAGCAGTGACGTTCTTACTGTGTAACTCCGGTAGAGCAACATCTGAAAAATAGTGCACTTGGTAGTGTGCTCGACCAGTCGGCGAAAACCAACATCACCCACGGCAGAGAACGGTTGATTTATCAAGGGCAATGAATTCCAATATCTTAGCGTTAATGGATTTCGCCTTTGAGTTGTCTCGCTGAAATGTTCTTACTCTTTCAAATGACTGCTGTTCTCGTTGACTGCTCGATCCACACAGCAGACATTGTGTGGGCTAGGCTAGGAATGCGTTGTTGCACGTGAAGTGCAAAATTTAACGAGGTGGCATTACGTCAACTACCTACGTTATATAGGTATGCACGTCAGCTTTGACATCGGTTTTGCACATTGCCATTAAACTAGACATCGGGCCGATGTCGATGTTGGCATTTTTAGCTAATATTGGCCAATTCAGATATCTTCACCGATATATCGTGCATCCTTACTTACAGTATGTATGTGTCTTGTTCACTCAACAAACTTTAGAATTAGCTCATGTCTTTAACCGGGGGCCATTTCCCATGATCTCACTCCAACTGAGGAGTTATGATGAATCTGATATTTGTTCTTATTTGTGTTAGTTCTCAGAACTGAGAGAGGGTTCGCAGCAGCAGTGGTCATGTCCTGGGGTGAGTGACATTGTGTGGATGTCATTAACACTCTCTGCTTCCCTTCGTCCTCCTAGTGACTTCTTCACTGGCTAAGGGTTGAGTCAGAGGAGTCGTGAGGACTCATTCACCTCAACTCTACTCAGCCTTCTCACCCCTGACAATGCAATGTGTTATAGTGTTCCATTTTCTTTTGCTACCTGATGTTCTCAACTTCAGATGTTCATTGTTATTCTGTTAGCTGATGTTCCAATGCTCAAGTGTTCAATGTATTTTTATTGACGGTCCAGCTTTGAATAGACAAAAAAAAACTGAAGAAGCTTGGTAAACATCTGGAAAAGGAGGAGGAAGTGTGGCTTACTGGGGTGAAACATGTGCATTCTATGACACAGCGGTAATGACAAAGTTGATTGGTTAAAGCGACTTGTTCACAAAATGCGAGCTGTTGTTCTGTTGTTCTTCCTTTCTTTTTTCCAATGCAAAAGACACCCAGTTCCTAGTCTGTGAGTTACTTTTTTGGAACGCTACACAACCTGACAGCCGCATCATGTTGATTACCCATTCAGAATCGTGCGGTATCTGGCGTTCATAAGCAGTGGGTAACAAAAGTCAAGTAAGTAGCATGATGACACATTTTTGTCTCTCTGTATCCCGAAAGGGATTTTTACTTCAACCTTTTCACAATGCAGCTACAAGAGGAAATGCACTAAAGCCTACTCTAGAGCTACACATTCAAAACAACAGATCAAAAAAATGATAATTATCAGCAAGGACATAAATAGCAACCTCAGAGAATTGGAAGACAATTCTGTGCTTGAACAACATTTGGCTTTTCAACTTTTCCCGCTGCTCCACACACTAAACCTAAAAGAAAAAATCTGCAACAAAATCAAATGAATTGTTACCTCAGAGATTTTCCTTATCTCAAAACTTTAGTTTTAACCTTCCAACCGCAACCGACGTTACAGTCCACCTCTCAACACCTCCCCATCCCAAACCACAGCAATGCTAAATTACATTCTTCCCTTTTTTGGGTTGTTGTGTTTGACACGTCCTTCCTGATGTCCAAAGACGTGTGATAAATAATCTGAGGACGTCCTCTGCAATAAAGCCAGTTAATTCCAGGGGGGGTCTAAATCTCAGAGCCCGCTGCAGATACTAACACAACAGTTCCATTAAAGCAAAATTAAGCGCCACAAAGGCGTTCGCCTCAGCAGAACTATACAGGGCGGCCTGTCACATTAACATAAAGCATAGCCCTCAGAAATTATTAGCGTCTCTAATCTCGAAACACTCAGACGCAGCATTGCACTGTTCAAATGACCTGTCCACGGTGATGCATCGCTGTTTTTTCCACACATACCTCTTTCTCCCTCTCTCGCGCTCTCTCTCGCTCTCTCTCCAGATTAATGTGAGCTAGAATAGAGAGGCACAGACTAATGGGAGGGCTGGAGCCTTAACTCCAGTGTGAATTCTACACAGGCTGTTGAAGGTCAACCAACACATTATCCCTCTGCTTATCAACGCTGCATTACCGCAGCGCAAACCACGCTCACATTACACCTGAGACGGACTCACACTGATGCCCTCTCCATTGTCTCTCTACTACACCGCTCCCTCACCCACCCCCCATCGCCACCCAACAAAGGGGCAAAACCCTGACATGATATTATGAAATTAAGCTCATCTCGTTCTGATAACACGGCCTCCACCTCTGTTCTTTCCCGGACCAGTGACCATGACCAACCCACAGTGCAAGGGGAATGGATTAAGAAACGTAGCTAGCTGTGATTAAAGTTTTTGGCCGCTGTGCATAACGACATGGCTTTATGGCGTCGGTGGGGGGGGGGGGGGGGGGAATCAATGAGAGTGATCTAGCGCGCGGCAGGACAGATATAAAGAGCAGTCATGGGGAAAATAGACTGTCACCCCGCCGACCGCCCTGACTGTCCACTCGCCCCACCAGCCACCAGTCACCTCCATCAACCCCAACCATCACCTGCAGGATCTTCCCACTGGGTCTTTCAGGGCACAGGCAGACTCCCATGTGGCTGGATTGGCAGATGGCTAGGCTAGACGGACATTATAGAAAGGATAAAAAGGGTATATCTACTAGATGACCATGTCAAAAAGGATAATATG
The DNA here is from genome assembly GCF_013265735.2 of Oncorhynchus mykiss. Taxonomy (NCBI): domain Eukaryota; kingdom Metazoa; phylum Chordata; class Actinopteri; order Salmoniformes; family Salmonidae; genus Oncorhynchus; species Oncorhynchus mykiss. The sequence continues at coordinate 25,433,985 of NC_048583.1, read as the reverse complement.
GGTACCATTGATGAGATGGAAATGTAAGAAAGGATACAAAGACTCCTCTTCTACCAACAGTGCCAGAGATTGACAATGACGTGGCTCTCATCAACCCTGCCTGGTTGTCAGTAGCAGGGTCAATGTTCTTGAATGTTCCAGATGTAAATAGAGTATAAGGAACTGTCATAGCTCACCACAACTGTTGGGTGCAGAACTAACGTGAATGAGTAGCTGTCAACGCATTTATTTTCTACCTGGAGTAAACCACCTGAACTCACCCACTGAACACACGCCTGTGGTTCAGACAAGATATGATGAAGAGTAACAGACTGATAGGGGACGAATAAAAAACGCCTATGGTTCAACAAGTCATGAAGATTTTGATGAGAATCTACGGGACAACAGAGGGTCCCTGAAAGCCATGATGCTCCCAGAGGATAAGACTGGCCCTTCTACTTCTTCCACTTCCATGTTTCAAAGACCAATCCAAAACAAGGTCATCCAGCTTTTTAAGTTCATTGTTTTAATGAAATTAGACGTTCAATCAAGAGAGAGAGAGAGAGAGGGAGAGAGAGAGAGAGAGGGAGAGAGAGAGAGAGAGGGAGAGAGAGAGAGAGAGAGAGAGAGAGAGAGAGAGAGGGGCAAAGCTGCATTAGCGTTGATGAAATATTCAGAAGACATTTCAGAGATGTTAAAAAGACAATCCGGAGAGGAGTACATGTCAGCTTGTGAAGTGAACATCAAATTCCTCTTTCTCTCATTGCTAAAAAAAAGACTTAACAATGAGCTTCTCTGACATAAGTACTGATGCTTTTTTCAATGGCTAAGGGTCCCATATATCTGTAGCCATATGCTAACAATAGCAACAGAGAACAGAATAAGCCGTTAATAAGATGGGATATTAAATAAGTAGCTATTTCTGAGCTGCGCAGACAAGCGTGGACGCACCACCACTGCACTTTTACTCACGCACGCGATAGGCTACTAAAATCTTTCCAGAATGCGATCTTTTCATTCATACTACAATATATTTTACATTAGAGAGGTCTTTACAACTCTGTGATGGATGCAGGAAACACACACAAAAAAGATATCTAACATGTAAGAGTTTGTATTCTCAGTGGTAGTACTGTTTGCCAACTAGGAACTTCCAAACTTAAGGTGCATTCGGGAAGTATTCAGACCCCTTGACTTTTAACACGGCCTGGTTCTAAAATGGATTAAATCCCTTTTCCCCCCTCATCAATCTACACACAATACCCCATAATGACAAAGCAAAAACAGGTTTTTAAAACATTTTTGCAAACATATTAAAAATAAAAAAAGGAAATATCGCATCTACAGAAGTATTCAGACCCTTTGCTATGAGGATCAAAATTGAGCTCAGGTGCATCCTGTTTCCATTGATCATCCTTGAGATTGCTCTACAACTTGATTGGAGTCCACCTGTGATACATTTTATTGGTTGGACATGATTTGGAAAAACACACACTTGTCTATATAAGGTCCCACAGTTGACAGTACATGTCAGAGCAAAAACAAAGCCATGAAGACGAAGGAATTATCCGTAGCACTCCGAGACTGGATTCAGTCAAAGCACAGATCTGGGGAAGGGTAAATGTCTGCAGCATTGAAAGTCCCCAAGAACACAGTGTTCTCCATCATTCTTAAATGGAAGAAGTTTGGAATCACCAAGATTCTTCCTAGAGCTAGCCGCCCGGATCCAACTGAGCAATCGGGGAGAACGGCCTTGGTCAGGGAGGTGACCAAAACCCGATGGTCACTCTGACAGTATTCCAGAGTTCCTCCATGGAGATGGGAGAACCTTCCAGAAGGACAAGCATCTCTGCAGCACTCCACCAATCAGGCCTTTATGGTAGAGTGGCAAAATGGAAGCCACTCCTCAGTAAAAGGCACATGCCACCCCGCTTGGAGTTTGCCAAAAGGCACCTAAAGGACTCTCAGACCATAAGAAACAAGATTATCTGGCCTGATTAAACCAAGATTGAACTCTTTGGCCTGAATGCTAAGCGTCATGTCTGGAGGAAACCTGGCACCATCCCTACTTTGAAGCATGGTGGTGGCAGCATCATGCTGTGGGGTTGTTTTTTAGCAACAGGGACTGGGAAACTAGTCAGGATAGAGGGAAAGATGAACAGAACAAAGTACAGATAAATCCTTTTAACAGGACAACGAACCTAAGCACACAGCCAAGACAACGCAGAAGTGGCTTCGGGACAAGTCTTTGAATGTCGTTGAGTGGCCTAGCCAGAGCCCGGACTTGAACCCGATCGAACAACTCTGGAGAGATCTGAAAATAGCTGTGCAGCAACCCATCAAACCTGATAGAGCTTGAGAGGATCTGCAGAGAAGAATGGGAGAACTCCCCAAATACTGGTGTGTCAAGCTTGTAGTGTCATACCCAAGAAAACACGAGGCTGTAATCGCTGCCAAAGGTGCTTTAAAAAAGTACTCAGTAAAGGGTCTGCATACTTAAGTAAATGTAATATTTTAATTCTTTATAATACATTTGCTAAAAGAATAAATAAACAGATTTTGCTTCGTCATTATGGGGTATTGTGTGTAGATTGAGGGGGAAAAAACTATTTAATCCATTTTACCTTAAGGCTGTAACGTAACAAAATGTGGAAAAGTGAAGGGGTCTGAATACTTTTTGAATGCATTGTAGATGCAACAATGTATCGGAATTCCCTTCAATATTATGGTCACATTCTGGAAAGTTGTCAAATTCCGTATTCTGCGCTGTTTTCCCGATTAGAGAGGTAACCGGGACTGAAGTGCTGACACCTTCTGCTTGTAATGGTACTTGGCCCAGATCTCTTCTGTAGGTTTTGTGTTAAACTATGTATCTGATGGTGTGGTTAACAGACAGCTGTGTTCAGGGAGAGAGAGAATCCCCCCTCTGAGTGCATTAGTTTTGACTCCATTGTCATTACACATTGTTACTGTAACAGTGACACTGTATAGGCTTGGGTGGCATACCATATATACCGCATACCAGGGTATTTACAAATAACGACGGTATGGAAGACAACATCTGTCATGGGTGATGTTGGCTTTCGCCGACTGATCGAGCACCGGTACACACTACCAAGTAGGCGGTATTTTTCAGATGTTGCCCTACCGGAGTTTGTTGAAACGCACATCAATGAGCTATTTGCTATGGGCGTCACTGCTATTAGCTTCACGACTGACATTTGGACCAACAATGTTAGCCCCATGAGCATGCTGAGTCTGACAGCACAGTGGGTCGACGGGGAATTCGTACTGAGGAAAGCAGTACTGCATGCTCAGGAATGTGCTGGTTCTCATACCGCTGCTCTTTCTTCAATGGCATTTGAGAACATGTTTGAAACTTGAAAACATGAACACACTCCAAACACCGACTCAAGAAATAAGCTCATCAACTGCACCTGCAGCAGACATGATATCCTCTGTCACGGCATTGGAACGCCTGCTTAACAAAATTGCCGACACAGGCCGTTGGAGTTAAAACTTGCAAAAGTACTCGAGGCTGTGAACAAGCGATCCGGTAACATTCTCTCTGAGCCTCTTTACTGTGTCGCCACCATGCTCGATGCTAGGTACAAGGACCGCTACTTCGATGCAGACAAGAAACAGGGTTTACATGACATGTTACATACACAGCTGGACAAGATGGAAACGGACACGCTGACCGAGGAAGAGAGGCCACGGACAGACAGAGCAGCTTCACTGCTTGACATGTATGATGAAATCCTGGTTGAGAATGAAACGACTGAACAAATGAACAACGAAACAGCACAGCAAATAAGTGAAAATATCAGATATCGGTATCGGCCAAAAACGGAATATCGATGCATCCCTAGCTCCAGCTATGCGTTTTGTTTGCCAACTTGCTAGCTTTAGTGGCTAGCTTGCAAGATCAAGCTTCTTGGTTACAGAAGACAACCAGTCCCCTAAATGTGTTTTTTTTTTGCGTGTCGAAAGAAATACCGGCCAACCCTAATATTGTATCGTATTCACTATTGGTGAACAGCCATGACTTCCAAACTAGTGAATTGACACTGATGTTAGTTTGCCCGTCTTGGGAACAAATGTCACTGGTTGGATCAAAGCTAATAAACCCGATATGGCTTCAGTAACCTATTAACATTTTACATGACATACTGTGTATCTGACATGTAATACTGTATAGCCAACATGCGGTATATCATAAATAGTGTCAGTAATGCACATTTGCTCTCTAAATATCTTTAAAGACAAAGTATATTGAATAGTGTCTTTAATGTAATAGGGCCAATCATCAAGGAACGTGACTTCGCCTGAACATTGAATCCTCTAGGAGACTAAATAAAAAATGAAATAAAAAGTGTTAAAAAAAGAGGAATATAGAAAATAAAAAGCAAGAGAGATAAAAAAATTAATAAAAAAACAATCCTTCCACAATGGAATTATTAATCATGCAAAACATGTTGAACAGGGAGAATAATAATGCAGCTTAAATTGATAAGCCTGCTCAACAAGTAATTGGCGCCCGGCAGCTGTAATCTGGCATATTCCATTATCACTGGATCTGATAAGACTGGAGGAAGGCTAGGATGGGGGCGACACATGTGCCTTGGCCCTGTAAACCCCCCTCTCTATCCTTCTGGTTTTGTCATTCTCTCCTTTTTCCGTCTTCTCTTTTTTCTCACCCACTTCCCCTCCCTCTCTCTCTCTCTCACTCCCTCGCTCTTCCTTCTATCACATTCTCTCTCCTCGTATCCCACTTTCTTTTTTTCTCCTCCTCCACCTCCTCTCTCTCCCCTCCACTTCCTCTGTCTCTAGCTCTGTTTTTTGGAGAAATACTAAGTGACAAAAACCAGAAAGCCAAAGCAGTATAGCTAAACACATGCTGGACATCCTGGCTTTGTTTCCCCGTGGGCAGTTTCAACTGCGGTAATTCCGTTACCGATTTGGTACAGAGTTACGAGTTTTAATCACGTAATAATTAATATAACAAACACTTATCTCAGTAAATACACTATAACTAATTGGTAGGTCAACCCGTATGTGTTACTTCTGTGAACATCATTATCCTCCCTCCTCATCAGGGAGAGAAATGTGAAAATATTGTAAAGATATGTTGTTTTTGGTAACAAAATTACAAGGCACAAGGCAATGTTTCTTAAACTTACAGAAGGCAAATAATTTATCCAAAACTAAATACAGTATGTGTTGATATTAGTTGCCAGGGGTCTTTACGTCAACATTATTGTGTTTTGATATATTTCTAATACCTTTTAAGACTTTTTCTGGTTGATGTTTTCCATTTGTTTGACCAGAAATCAAACCCTTTACGTATGCCTAATTTTTAAGATGGAAAATGGTTGAAAATATATCTATGCCTTAATTTCCTCAACATAAAGACTCTTAGCTTTTATTTGACAACCCAATATGATATGCCCCTATGAACTTCACATGTTGGTGCTCACAGGGGCGGGGAGTAACGGATTACAGGTAAGGGAAATTACCAGCAAAAGTATTGTAATCAGATTACAGATACTTTTGGAAAACTAGATGATTACTTAGAGGAGTACTTTTCCATTCAGAAAGGATGTTTTCTCAATTACATTCAAATCGTCATTGAAAAAAGGCGCAAGTCTAAGTTTGTTCTACCTGAGCGAGTCTGACCACAAGTCAGAGACCACTATGATCACACACCAAATGTGTTTGATGGATTGCCTTAAAATAACAGGAATAGGCTTTTGTAGGCTACAGTCCAAGCTATGTCTTTGAATGGTGCGACTGCTGTCGGCATCCAAAGATCCAACTTGAATAAATGCTTGGAGGTAAGGATGACAGTAGTGGTGTAGCCTACGGTGATACATATATCACTTATTATTGATATCTACATTAAGCATTGATGTGAGTCACACTGCTGCTCTCTCATTTAGCTGTTTGCGCCTTACGGATTGTGGTTGTTGTGGATGGCTGTTCACAAATCTAAATGTGTATTTGAACCCAATAATTGTTAAATTGAAGAAGTTTAAGCTGCCATTCAATCATTGTTTTTGAAACCAGTGGACAGCCAGTGAAATTGTGCTTTTGCAACAGCTGCATCATGCGGATCCCAGCCTATGGAATTAAAGCGGGTATTTTATTGCTCAATCTAATTAATGCTGATAAAAACTTTATCCATAGGCCTAATAGACACATGCTCACACACTCACACACTTTTGATAGACTTAAAGGGGCAATCCATTTTTTTTATTTATAAATTATATACATGTACAAATATATATTGATTCTTGAAGAATATAACTTATAAATTGCCTCATGTGGCGTAGTTCAACTGTCACACTCCATGAGAACCAAAACTATAAGCTTGTTTTACTCCAATGTTTGTAAACATTGTAAATGTAAACAAACACTGTATAGCCTCATAACATGGTTAAAACAATCATGTTGATATCATGTATGGTCAGTCCTTGCATCCATAGCTCTGTCTATTAATCTGAGAGTGGTTACATTTGCCCAGGCCCATCCCTCAGCTTTTTACCAAAACAGTATCTGGGTGGCCGTTTTGTTATTGTTTCATCTGTGGATTATCCCTTTAAACAGCAAGATATCAAAGTGTCACCAACAAAAAGGTAAACAATAGGCCTATAGCAAATGCAGCATATGGCATTCATTTTTCACATGTAAATAGCACTTTTCAGTCATGCTCAAAGCATGCCAATCCATGAGTGTAGCACTTATTTTTCAACTCGAATCAATGAGCCCAATCAGTCCTCCATGACAACAAAATAATCATAAACAACATAGTAGGGCTGGCTAATAAGTCCTTAGTTTTGGGGTCATGCTCAGGTAAAACAATTTGGCTAATCTATACTTCCATATTTCCACGTCCTATTCTTGAACATCAAGGGGTATTACATTTATTGGAATGACTGTAATTCTGATAGACTTTGATTTTTAATGTAAAGATTTAATTGAATTGTATTGTTTTATGTGGTAGAAAGCGATGGGTTAGAAGAAGCCTACATGTACATAACCAACCCATAAAGTACAATTTTATATCCACATATGGCCAGCTTTGTAATCTTTAACATTGATTTATCCTGCAATAGATGTCGTTCCAATGGCTAACATACTACGTTCCATACGTTCCAATGGCTAACATATTCTTCTAATGCCTCTTAAGGGGAAAGTAATCTAAAAGTAACAGAATGTGATCAGATTACATTACTGAGTTTGCGTAATCCAAAAGTTGCGTAACTGATTACAATTTTGGACAGTAACGGATTACATTTACATAGTAACCTACCCAACCCTGGGTGATCGTGGGTCCTTTAACATGGAAATGACCTTGTGCTGGGTCAGAATACCTTCAGAGTGTAACACAGATGTCATGAGGATGAATGAGTTTAATCTAATTAGAGTGTGGATCCAGACAGAATGCTGGAGGGTTCACAGGGGCATAGGTGATGGAGAGAGTATCTAACACACACACACGTATATCACTCCTTCATCTACACTCTTATCCTTTCAAAAGGGAAACTTTACCCCCTGCCAGCCGCCTCGGCAGATTTTAATAGGGAAGAGAGTGTGTAACATAGATACTGCATACATAGATTGGCATTTGCTGGTTGTTAGAGACTTAATTATAGAGAAGCAGACCCTGAGGTGAGGAGAATGAGGTGGACGCAGGGTAACTCAACCTCAAATCAAATCACATTGAAAAGGTTGAGTGTGTCAAGCAGCTCTGCTAAGCGATTGAACTCATATCGATTACTATAACTGAGGAAAACTGACTTGGGTATTTAACAGTTGCTAACAGGAATTCAATTAGAAAATATAAATATGATAACAACTTATAGGATAACTGACAACTATATCAACCTAAGAGTCAAAATGTAGTTGAACTGTTGACATTGAAAAAGGCTTTCTGCTCGGCCACCAAACAATGCCCACATTTACTGTTTAACCAGAATTGCCTCATCCGCCTTACATTTCCTTACAGATGATAATTTTTTACAAGTGGCAGTAACTATAACAAAAAGCCATAAAAATGACAAAATGCAAACACAAAAATCAACACTGGTTATTTACTGAGTGAGATTCCCTGCCTGGTCTAAAAGCCAATCTTTAGACTGCAGTGATTGGCTGTTCAGCCTGGCCTATTGATCCATGTCTACAGGAAACACTGAAGCGTTAGCTGGAGCCCTGCCATCTAATCAAAAGCCTCTGTCACACAATAAATCAGGGATCCGTCGACCAAAATGGCAGCGCCAAGTGTTATAATGGCTTTTGATAAGTGTAATTAAAACGAATGCCATCGATCTGCCTGGCCGTAGCTGCACTCTCTCAATTTGAAAGTAAATCCTGCCTGGATCTGCCTGGACAAAGCGGAGTTTATTATGCTGGTGAACTGGAGGGGAAGATTGATAAAAGTGTGTGAGTGGTGAAAACTGTGTATTTTGATCATGCATGATCAAGTCAACTTTTAAGCATAACGGGACCCCAGAGAAATGTTAATTGCACTTATTTGCAATTCACACCTAAATGGGAGTTTTTTTTACACTAGTTTACAGTGCAGGGCATTATGTGGTCTTCCTATTTCCTTGCTTAAAGTAGATATCAAGATTTATTGATTGAGTGTGTGGACAGGTGTCTTTTATACAGGTAACGAGTTTAAACAGGTGCAGTTAATACAGGTAATGAGTGGAGAACAGGAGGGCTTCTTAAAGAAAGACTAACAGGTCTGTGAGAGCCGGAATTCTTACTGGTTGGTAGGTGATCAAATACTTACGTCATGCAATAAAATGCAAATGAATTACTTACAAATCATATAATGTGATTTTCTGGATTTTTGTTTTAGATTCCGTCTCTCAGAGTGTACCTATGATAAAAATTACAGACCTCTACATGCTTTGTAAGTAGGGAAAACCTGCAGAATCGGCAGTGTGTCAAATACTTGTTCTCCCCACTGTAAAAGTCCCTAAGGCAAGGCAGATTTCAAGGAAAAGACGAAATAGCACACTTGTGCCTCAAAGGTTCTGCCACCTCAGAACTCGTGAACTACACAGACCATGACTCCCCCTAAAGCAGTCCCCTGAGTACCCCATCAGCACCCCTTCTTGTCCATCAGAGATAACCAGGCTGCTAAAGCTCACAGATCTGATCATAATCGCACCCCTGGAATTCCAGAAAAGGGGGAATTCACCTTCCAGCGAATGTCAGATTATGTCAAAGGGAGGTTATAGCCTGGAGCGAAAACACCTCAGCGCCAGATTTTTCAACCCGAGGCATTTTCTTCTACAGGAACCGATGAGAAATCTTTTTCACAGTGCATGTGTGAGCAATTTCCGCACATTTTTTAAATGAATTGATCACAAATGGTGGTATGGGCGGAGAGTAGAATTTGATTTTTTGATTATTATTTTTTTAGCAGTGTCCTGTCTTCCCCGGACATCAAAAGAGAACATTAGAGAGAACAGCAGGGGAGCTCAATCCCTTTGCTTGACTAAATCCCTCTTCCTCAAGATTATTCGTCAAAAACACAGGCGAGGAGACAGAAGAAAGGGGAACAAAGCGAAAGCCGGGTTTATATCGGTGTTTGTTTACTTGCTCCGTGAGGCTGGCATCGCTTGAGTGTAAACCCACTGCTGTTGATTCTTAGTGGTAGAACGTCTTCTTTCTGACACTGATATCATTTTATGGAAAGGATTTCAAACTTGTCTCGCTGTGGGACGATCAAATAGTCTTACTAAATGAGATTATACTAACAAGCAGGGCTGGTAATTCACTTTCGATGTAAGGTTAACTCAATTGAATCTTTAATGCGAAGAATTGTCCCCGGCATGTTTGGCAATTTAAAGATGTATTAGGAAGAGTTTGGCGAAGAGACTGCGCTCTTCTCAGGCTGGAATGAATGTTTATTCATGAAATCATCTCCAGTAAGTACATTTTGGTTCAGAGTTCTGCTGGCAAGGACTGCCACAGCAGGTAAAACAGCACCTGATTAAATATAAACTGTTTAAAAGATAATGTTCTGGCACCTGTGCCTTTTTACACTTTCAAATGAGACGTAAACACCTTGGCACTGCAACGAGAATATAAATGAATTAGAAGCTGTATATAGCAGAGTTATTCACCGAGAACAATTTTGCCTTTTAAAACATCAAATTTACAATAACAACCTGAAAAGAGATACGAGGGGACAAAAACAGACACCCAAAAACTTGTGGCATCATAACTCATGTCACGATTCCGTCGTCATTCCCTTCCCCCGCCGAGAACTCCGACTCATCCAGCTACTCCCAGCAGAGCTTGAAGGGAATTAATCCCAGTTTGACACAGAATGGAGGAATTACATCCAGGAGCGTGTCATTTTCCCGGGATGTATTACAGAGCTAAGTCTTTGGAAGCGACGTCGACAGAACGCGCCAGTTTAGCCCTGCTGTTACCGAACGAGAGAAAAAAAAGAGGGAGGGAGAAAAGTGGAGGGGAATATCAATTACTCTTTTAGCTTATAGGCTCAGTGGGCTGGTGGACTGGAGTACGATGTGGTAGTTTCTCTTTCTTTATTGAATGGATGCATCCTGTCCCTGAGTTAAATGACCCTGATAATATGGAGAGGAGCAGACAGTGTGACTGTGAAGGGGGATGGGATGGGCTTATTAGAGGGAGATGGGGTTTTTGTGTGTCTCCTGAGGTCTGGAGTGGGACAGTGGAAATGAAAGACCATCTGGATGTTATAGTGTCACCTCTCCAGTGTAGAGGTGCATTGATATGAGGGCTCGGATGAATGACAGAGAGGAAAGTAGAAGTCCTCTGCGAATATAGAGACGAGACCCTCAGGACAGATATCTGCTATGATACAAGACCCTCAAGACAGAGGTAAACTGTCTGACAGAGAGGGTCGCCTCGCTGCTGGTCCTTAAGGAACTATGCAGTATTTCGTTTTTTTGACGTATTATTTCTTACATTGTTAGCCTTACAAGCATTTCGCTACACTCGCAAAAGCATCTGTTAACCATGTGTATGTGACCAATAAAACTTGATTTGAACTTTGTGAGTCTTAAGAGAGTGTACATTTGAGAATGTGTGTGTGAGTGTGTCAGGAAGCTTCAGAAAATATATATTTTTCCCCTCCCTCTTTCATTTCGCTCTCTAACTGACTTCCCCACACTGCAGATGTTCGTTAGTTACCTCCTTCTGTTAGGAGAAGAAAGCACAATTACTAATTAGGAGACATTCCCTCTATAAACACTCTGACAAAGCTGCATCAAACCTACTCCCCCCCCCCCCCCCAACAAAGAAGTATCTCACAGAGGAGCTGCATGGACAACTAGCTCTCCTCTCCCTCCTGCCCAGGCCGGTTGCTTTGATGTGTAAAAACCAGCAGCGGACTCTATCTCAGGATCTCTATTGATTATGCATGCCGCATCACTGGCCTGTGAAACGGCATGGTTACGCAGACACAGACAGAAGAGGAAAGAGAACTGGTCCAGAGGCTTTGTATTCCTGGACGGGAGGGAGGGAGGGAGGGAGGGAGGGAGGGAGGGAGGGAGGTAGGTAGGTAGGTAGGTAGGTAGGTAGGTAGGTAGGTAGGTAGGTAGGTAGGTAGGTAGGTAGGTAGGTAGGTAGGTAGGTAGGTAGGTAGGTAGGTAGGTAGGTAGGTAGGTGCGTGCTTGTGTGCGTCCATGTATTTGAGTGACTGCCTGGGTGTTTTCTGGACCTGCAGTGGCTCGGTGGGTCGACTGAGCTGAGTACTCCAGTGATGCTTCGACACTGGGGGAGTGTGACATCATACTCTACCGAGACCACTCTACTCTCCCTCAACACCACACCAGATTATACCGATGACGCAGTGGGAAGAGACAGCTTCTCCTCTCTTTCTCTTATTTCCTTTATCTGCATCTCCATCTCCTTCACTCTCAACCTTCTTCTCCCTCCTCTTTCTCCATCATCCTATCTTCCCATCCCTCTCTGAGAGCAACGCTTCTCTTCTCTCCCAGCTCCTCCGCTCCTCCATTCTAAATGTACATTCCTGCAGGATCATTAATTAGCTGTAATTCATGTGGGCTCCGGATTCCTAACGACGGAATCATTTGTCTACTCAGTTACACCAGGCTCACTTAATCACTGGTCCTGTGTACAGGGGAGGGGTTTCACCTTGCCTACAGCTCCTCTCTGCCTAGAGAAGGGGACTGAGAGACTTTCCTTCAAGGGACAGTCAGGTAGACTCTTCTCTGGCTCGTATAGCCAGCTCTGTGTTTAGATTATGTTTGTTGCAGTGCATTGTACCTTTAAATACGGATGCACATTCCCTTTCAAGTGACGGAACAGTAAATACACACCGAGTGTACAAAACATTAAGAACACCTGCACTTTCCACGACATCGACCGACTAGGTGAATACAGCTAAGATCCTTTATTGACGTCTCTTGTTAAATCCACTTCCATCATTGTAGATGAAGGGGAGGAGACCCGGTTAAAGAAGGATTGCCTTGAGACAACTCAATATTACGAAGGTGTTCGGGGTATTTCTTCTGAAAATGACTGGTCACTTTAAAGCTCTATCAAGGGAGACGCTACGCTGTGTCTGCACCCTGTAATCTCCATTACAAGGCCGTTCGGTTTGCCTCCTCCTTCTCTTATATTATTGCAGTGTACTGCACAAACATATCAGACCAGCAGATCAGAGAAGGATAACTGACGCTTCTATGATCACATTTTTGAATAACCGCTATTAACCCACGCCTCAAAAGACAAAAATACACCCTTGAAAGATAAGAACCACATGGAAAACATGCAGAAAATGAAAACAGACAGGCTCCACTTTATATGAATGGCATTCACACCAAAGCTGCTTTGTCCATGGTCTTACGTTCAAACACACACAATCCCACTGAGAAGAGCCTGAAACGACCATATTGGGTCTGCAAATCGTCTAAAAACCGGATGAACTTAATCTGACACCAAACTTAAGATAACGAGATAAGATTAAAGTCAATCGCGGTATGGTATATCAGTATGAGCTAAGTCAATCAGACAGACAATCCAGACGGATAAAAGGAGGGGAGGAGACCAGGTCTGTTGGAGAGAGAAGACTCTCAGGAGTGCTGTCTTTGATCTGAGATTACAGTGTGAACGTTTTGATTTGTTCTGCAATGGGAGTGATGCACCGCTATGAGTCGTGTGTGTGTGTGTGTGTGTGTGTGTGTGTTGCAGCCCGTCAGGGAGATAAAGGTAGATTTAACCTCCTATAAAAGCCCATGAAACCAAAACACAGACAGCTTGGCTATAGAGGTCCACTGAGACAGCCCGGTGATGAAAAGTTGATGAACGTACAGAATGTTGCCGGTCGAACAGAGTTCTGTTAGCTACGCTGGCAGCTCTAATCACTCACAAGGTCAAAGCTAAGACATAGACACACGGTTATGCGCTTATGGCTGAGATATCGACTCGATACAACAGAAATGTGAGCGTAGAGAGGGGTCGGGTGGGCGCGTGTGTGTTTGAGAGAGGAAGGTTTATGTACACTCAATGAAATATAGAGGAGCTAAGTTGGAGTGCCTGTGGGTGTTTTAAGGCTGTGTGTGGTGGAGGTGTGTGTGGCAGTGAATGTGTGTGTGTGTGTGTGGATGGACAATCCTTTGAACTGAGCACTTCACATGCCACACATCCTTCTCACCCCAGCTCTCAAACAACGGCGGACAATTGTGAGGTGATTGCAAGTGCCTTCAAGCCTTCCTATCAATGTGATGCCACATTCTTTGAACGGTTGGTGGTAGGGGATTTTATTTCCTCAAAAAACATTTTTACTTTGCAGAGCTTAAAATATCTATATTAATTCTAGAGACATTATAGACAGGCCATTGGTACAATGGTAGTCGTCTGCAATTCAGAGGCAGGGGTTAAACAAATATGTCTGCCTATCGCTTAATTGTTTTCCCTCTGCATGAGCAAACGTTTCTTGTTCGTCATGGGGTGTTCTTTTGATGGGGTATTATGTGCCTGTAGCGGATTGTTTACCATTGAGTTACATGCTATATTTTCGAGTCTTTTCATCTTTATTCTCAAGTCACTCTTAAACTTGTTTTCTCAGCCGTCTTTCCATTGCTGTATACTTTGCTATGGACAGTTACACTTCATGACTGGATAACCTGAGGCACCTGCAGCTAAATCAGTCATCCAAGAACATGTAACTTCAATTATAGAAAGAACACTTCCCTCAACAGCGCCTGAGACTCAGCTTGTTTTCCTTGGTTTAACACATCCTGTTAAACAAACCATAAAATACTTATTATAACAAATCTATATGCAAAAATCGTAATAGCCGAGCTCAAACGTATAGGCATTTTCCCGAGACTTGTTTTCACCCCCCCCCTGAAATTGCAGTAAAGCTGGTTGAAGTTGACGCAGTAACTTTAAGGGAATCTCAGAACACCATCATCTATTTGAATGAAAAAAGCGAGCAGGAACACAAGCATCAACTGCCCAGTGAATTAATACCTTTTCCAGTCAGAATTTGCTTTTTTTTTCTCCATGTAATGATTTGCATGATATTGATTAAATGAAACACGGCTATTCTAAGGTAGGCCTAAGAGTCATCTAGCTATGGTTCAGCTAACGTTTTGCTGAGCTACCTAATTTAGCTAGTAAGTTAATATGCGAGAAGGATGCAGACATTTTGTTTAGCTTGCTATCTGTTCTGTTATATTCGTATGAGAGGGGTAAACTTACTTGATGAAGCAAATGTTGTTAGCTAATGTTAGCAAGCTAGCTAGCTAGCAGCTGTGTCACTTTGGCTGTGTTATTATCTTGCAGCTAAATTCATGAGCGTATGAACGAGAAAATAAACCATTTAAATGTTGGCACATGCTTGTGAATTGGTGCATTTATAAGGTTTTATAATATGGTTTTGTTGCATTAATCATGAATGTAATATGGTAGATGTATGAACATTTGCTTGCATAGCTAGTTGAATAGTTTGCATGCTTAGCTTACTGTCTAGTGGCTACTGTGACGTTTACTGCTAAGGAAAAACTTAATCTGAACCATCTCTCAGCTCGTGACATTCCCGTTGCTAATGTAATTTGAAAAGTTGTATGTACATGTTATTTCAATGGAAATGTTGTCCCGATACCTTTACTTCAACTCTCTTCAATGAGAATGAGCTCTTATTTTCCAAGAGTGATTACTTGCTCAGGTCAAAATCTCAGATAACATGACAGCTCAATACTGATCACACTGTGACAAGTGTGACATTTTATGACAGAGGACATGGGACAACCATAAGTTTGAGGAAAAGTCTAAAACTGTCTCTGTTTAAAGTGTCGTCAAATATCTAGATTGCGATTAGTTTCGAAGTAATATATTACAAATGTGCCTGTAAATGACATTGAAACAAATGCAGTCTGGCTCTACTCAAAAGTTAGATCTAAGATGTCAACGTTGCCATAAAACCATCAGGCTGAGGAGGACAAGACAAAAGGACAGTAGCATTTAGGCAGAAACCCTACATGGGGAGATAAGTCTCTTTTGGTGTCACTCACACAAGAATGTGTCCCTCAGAAATGCATTATGAAAAGCAGAAAGGACACAGAGAGTATGAGTGTCGATATAAAAGGGTATGTCTAGACAAGTAAAGCTGTGGGCATACGACAGACATCACCAGATAGCTCCTAGATGCCTCGTTTGTTCAAGATCAAAATAGTCAGTGGGGGTTTGCTGTAAGACGAGACAGAATCGGGGCTATTGAAAAGTAATGGGGATATTTGTTGTGAGGAAATCACGGTTACTGAAAACGAGATTGATTATGGCTCAACTGTGTCCCTCCCTTGTCCTTTTCACTCCATGTTTCCGGCCTCAAGTTGGTTACATAATTTAGCTTCATTACTAGTGTCACTTTGCATTACACACGCATACCCTCAGTCTACACTGATATCAATTTCAGTGATGACAATTCAGCGAACTCTTCATTTCATTGGGTTGATTTAACTTTCTAGAACATCCTATACTCAGTTCATTAGGTACATCAACCCGTTCAAGAAAATTGAGTGAGTCACGTGGCCGTGGCTTGCAAAAGCAGGCAGACAGACATTGAGGCATTCAGTTACTGTTCGCTTGTACATTAGAATGGGCAAAATAAGTGACCTATGCAACTTTGAGCGTGGTATGATCGTCGATGCCAGGCGCGCCGGTTCCAGTATCTCAGAAATACAGAGGAACATTTCGCCCTGGTGCTCTCTCTGTGTCGTCTCACGGTAGTCCCATGGTAAACAGAGGGTGAGGCATCGGCTTGAATCTATTCGAGAAGCTTTGTCTCTCACCGTGCCCCTTTTCCAAACTCATCCCTACCTGGCTCTGATTCCACCTGCAGAGAATGCATGGAGACAGCCCCACATATTGCACATGCTGAGTCACACACATTCATACAGTGTATAGCCAATGGGTTCCCGAGTGGCGCAGAGGTCTAAAGGCCCTGCATCTCAGTGCAAGAGGTCACTGGTTCAAATCCAGGCTGCATCACACCCGGCCGCGATTGGGAGTCCAATAGGGCGGTGCCCAGTGTCGTCCAGGTTTGGCTGTGGTAGGCCGTCATTGTAAATAAGAATGTGTTCTTAACTGACTTGCCTGGTTAAATAAATATAAACAACTAAATACTGCTGACTGTGAATGAACTCAGAGCAGGGAGAGGAAACAATATGAATAATGCAGAGGCTGAGGTAGAGGTGGAGAGGCACAGCAATGGGGCAAAACAGAGAAACCTTTGGCACTCGAAAACACCCTACCAAACATTTTCTTAAAGGGAACCGCCAATACTTTCCTAACGATTTGCTCCACGAACACCTCTCTTAAAACAATCTTCAGCACCTTTCCAACTGTCAATCCCAAGAAAACTTCCAAAGCTTTCCCTTCACAACTATCGATTCCTCGAGAAACCCCAACACCTTCCAAGAAAACCTTGAAGTCATTACCGAATGTGAGTTCCAAGAAAGCTTCCAATACGTCCCTGAGGAGAACCCCCAACAATCTCCACCCAAAAACCATCTTCAAAGAGACTGAAAGCAATAAAGCTTAAACAAAGATCTATCAAGGGACCCGCCAGCCAGTATCTCCACAAAGCCCTTCAGTGGAGTGTTGACTCCCGCTCAATCACAGGAGAGAGAAATAAACAACAGCAACAATGAGAGCATTAGAGGAGAGAGGCTTACAGATACAGGCAGTGGGTCCTGTTCTCTTCATCCCTCCGAAACCTGTGTGAGTGTGACAGCAGGGAATTGAACACAATGGGTTTCACTGCCCAGGAAGTATGGGTTATCTAATGGCTAATGTGTGTGTGTGTGTGTGTGTGTGTGTGTGTGTGTGTGTGTGTGTGTGTGTGTGTGTGTGTGTGTGTGTGTGTGTGTGTGTGTGTGTGTGTGTGTGTGTGTGTGTGCGCGTGCACGTGCGCGCGTGTTTCTGTATGTGAAAACTTTTTCACTCCAGATCAATCTGTGCTGAGGTTACAGCAGAATGACCACTGACTGACACGTCTAACAAAACAACACCGCCTGAATTCAAAACACTGAGGTGTAAAACACCCTAAAGAGAGCAGAGCTACAACAGCCTGGTCTGATCAGAAAGCTGTTAGATGAACATATTGTCATGGCCAACCTTGGGTGAAACAGTGGGGGAATACAATTATGGAGAGAAAGAGAGTCTGTTTCACTCTGTTTTCTGGGAGACGAGCCAAGCCGGAGAACTTACACTCACTTGACCTTTACTGTTCACTGTATTAAAATAACAACAGTAGCAGGTAACCCACAAATCACATCCACTTTAACCAATCCCTTCCTTCCTCCTTCTCTGCTGCTCTCTCGCTCTGCCTCCCCACAGCCTCTCACTCACTCTCTTACTTCTTGTAAACCCTCTATCTTGTTCTACCTCCCTCTGTCATATTTCTCCTAAACAAAGCACCCCATATAGTCTTTACCCATTAAATGTATATCGGTCACTTGTCACAAACTCAGATCAGGTTGACCTTGATGGGGTTTCTATCTCCTCCCAAGTGTTTCTGAGCAAAGTTAACCTCGGTTGGTTGGAGTGCCTGTCTCACCTCTCATCTCACATTTCATTTAGCAGGGGCCCAGGCATAAAAGACACCATCTGTCAGAGAGCTGCTTCTGAACGTCTCTTCAACAGCTGATCTATTATCATGGGAGGAGTGGAGGAGGGAGGAAGAGGAGAGAAGGTTTGAACTTCAAAGAGCTCACCTTGTACTGAAAAGTTGAAATGAACAAAGAGCAGGCTTTACTTTCAACTTTCACTTCTGTCGACTTTGACACAAAATGGAGGGATACCCATTCAACTCAGCCACCAGGCTATAGAAAAGGCTACCTACTGTACACTGCCCCAAATTCAATGTGAGAACTATAAGAATATCAATGTATCCAACTCTATTCAGCTAGTTTAATTCTGTGAGGAAATATTGATATGCTGAAATCTGAGGGAAGATTAAAGGAAAATTCCAGCCAAAAGCTATATTTTGGTATTTGTTTCATTAGTCCATTGTTAACATAGTCCCAACACCAAAAGATAGTTTCAGGGTGGAATTTTCCTTTAAGAATGAAGTGCCTTTTAGTGGAGAGTGGGGTAAGTTGAGCCACCCTTATTTCTAGGAAACCAAATGTAACCATTTGACCAAATATTTAGGAAGAAGTGGTACCAAATACCACATGGAAGAAGTGGTAAGCAAGTTAGGTAAAAAAATATATATAATAAATTCACCATGTCAAATGTATTTATTGTGCTAGAGGTTGTATGATTGCTGTATCTAAACCAAAGTAGATCATTTTAAGGTTGGTGTCTTGACAGATTTGTCCAAAATTGTGTGACATAAAAAAAAAATTCTGTCCTTGCATTCATGGCAGTGTAAGTTGTTGTTAAATCATATATTAAGCATTAATCACTTAAATTTGACATTGAACTTGAACCCTGTAAGAATCCTGTATCTAGCTGTTGGACAGTTGTTTTGTATAGACATCTCAGAAATGTAATGTAACTACTCAACATTTTGTGTCCCCTTACATATGTTACGGGGTGAAAACAGTTTTCAGGGGCACACAAAACACTAATCGAAAGAGTCACTGTACCTTCAAACGTAAAAACTAAATCGATACTGTCATTAAAGTGGTTCTTCAATAATTATGCATAATACTTGTTCGATGAGCATTTGGTGTCGAGCTGATATTAGTTACACCATGATATTTTTCACACATCATCATCTGATCCAGGAAGGAATTTTCCCAAATGACAGTCAAGTGACGAACAGCTGTTGTGATAGCGCATGCGATGCAACAACAGCCCGAGTGCTGGTAGGTCCGCAAGGAATGTCCAGAATATGTTGGTGTCTCATTGATTACCCCGGTGAAGACAGTTGTGCCTGGATCAACGTTGGATCTAATATCCCTAGAGAATTGATGTTGATCATCTGTTGTTTGTCTGCTTGATTTACAGCAGTATCCCGTTAGATTTAACAGAGAAAGCATCAAGGTAATGTGTTCACGTTTTTGTATTTTTTGGTGCCTCGGGTTGGACACCGAGTCTACTGTGAGCCATTGTGCAGGATAGACTATTGCGCAACACCCAACGCTATTCCTATTCATTATTCTGGATATAATGACAACAAATGACATAGCCTAGTGGGCTTCTACACAATATGATCTGGTAATGAAATAACATGACATACATTTTGTTTTCCATGTTTCACCTGCAATTTTAAACAATACATGGGGCTTGAAGTAGCCTACTTGAACTTGAATTTGTAGCTCAGAAATTCAAGTACGGGAATAGGCCTACCTTGAAAAGCTGTAATTTCCTCAATTTGATGCTTGAAAAGTCCTTGTCATTATTGTAGCCAATTTATACACTCCCTTATCCGTGATTTAATTTTGTATCGGTTTTTGTGAGAGATGTGGCTTTCCATACAACTTGGCTTTCCATACAAACTGTTCCATTAAAAAAAATAACCTGGTTTTGATCCCTTTCTCATTATTAACTGTGATGGTGAGATCCAAATTGTGAGATTAAAGCTACTGCTATTCATGGCTTTGTTATGTGTGCCTGCGTCGGCCACATATGCTACAGAAAAATTGTCCATGCTTGCATCCAATCTATTTAGTCAGGCTATGTCCACATTATTCACACATATTTTAGAATAATTAGAATAATTCAATATGAAATGGCAAAGCTTAAAAAAGGACCCAAAAAATGCATTATTTTTTGTGGTAATGGCCTTCTTTTTTGTCACTTTTTGCATGCCTTTTAGGGGGCAGAAAAGGGTTATATATTAGGCCTTATATGTACAATTATTTAAATTCTACAATTGTTTAACATTGAGGTCTTTGAAAAGTATAATTAAGTGCTTGAAAAGGTCCCTGAAAGTCCTTGAATTTGACTTGCCTGCCAATGTCTGTATGAACCCTGCTCGAAGGATGTATAGTGATAGACCCATGTTGATGTATAGGAGGAGTTATGGGCCAATTTGCATATATTCACTTTTATTCCTCTAAGTACACATGTGGAACTGTATGAAAATCTATTTTATTTTTGTTTCAAACCATTTTTGACATTTTTATCCCAATGTCACACATTGGCCCCATTATTTAGAGAAAGACCCACATCAGAGGGTCTCTATAAGTGTCAATATGAGTCCTAAACCTAGCGTGAATGTGCTTTTAATTTGATCCCCATTCGCTTTTGCAAAAGAAGACATGACAAGTAACAAAACCACTGACACACTGAATAGACGAGGACTGTCACACACATTTAAATGAAAATGATACACAAACAATACTAAGAAATAACACAAACAATACAACAACACAAACAAATGTGTGTGTTTGTGTGTCCCCTCACAGTCCCCGCTGTGTGGGCTAATATAGTCAAAATATTTGCCTTGGGGTAAGTTGAGCAATTGGTTGAGCCAATGGCAAGTTGAGCAAATTGAAGTGTTTTCTTCCCAGGTGTAATGTAAAGCATTATCGCTGTAATAGGAGGTAACAACAGGGCCTGGCCTATGTTAAAAGTGTTAAAAAAGTACAAGGTGCTGTTAGGGGATAAAGGGGAAGTTCACCCAAAAATCCACCTGGGCCCTTTATAACACTTGCCTGGTCGTTTGTCAGTACCCCTGACAGTTTTTAGGACCATAGCTTGAGTGTTTAGATGTAGGTAATAAGCTGATTTCACGCCCCTCTTCCCCATAAAACCTCATGCAACTTCAAAGTTCATCATAAGTATATCCCAAACAAACCGCTCTGGCCTCCCATGACTGCAATAGTCCTTATAATGAGTTTCTCGACATTTTTACCAATGTATTTTGTTATTTTTGTATTGAAATCTAGGAAGTAGATTAATGCACGGGTTGGGACCTAGGTCGGGACTTCCGAGGTGGGCATGGTTGAAGGATGTAAACAATCATTTTCTATTCTCACTCCTTCACAGTATTTGCTGCCCTCGTCAAATTTAATTGGAGTAAAGAATGTCAGAGCGAGAACAAAGAGGACTTTTGAGACCTGCCTTATTTTCAGAATGGAACTGTTGTGCCATATTGGTTTGAACCAGAGTATCCTGAGGCTGAGTTGTTCCATTTGCGAGCTGACTGAGAGAAAAAGAGCTAGAGAGACCGGACAGAACAGATGTCGAGGAAACACAGACACTTCCCAGAACGCATGGTGACTGGTGGTGCAGTTGCGGGAGATGTCTACCTATCTCTACCTACAGACAGTGAATGTCTCGGCTGTCGAGAATGGGACCAGCTTATTCCGATAATGGAGGTAGAACATCAGACTGACGATGCAGCAGAAGATGGCATGTGCGTAACTAAACACTCCGATTTCTTGCTTATCAATCCTGGTGTGTTGGAGACTTTCTTCATAATGCCCAGGATCAACTGGAAACAATGTGCCACACCTGACAGTCCAAATGGGAAATGTTTTGGCTAATATTACTCACCAGATATTTATATTACTCTCTAAGATGAAAATAAATAGCATACCTACACCCTGCCAACTGTATTTTCCAGTATCCTACACACCCCTTAATGTAACTGGCTACTGTAGTCTCCAATAAAGTTTGACAATGATGACATGCTGGCTAGGTAAACAGTGTCTGGAAGGAGTGGATACGAGCCATAGAAATAGAATGTACGAGATGCGCACTTCACAATCTGGGGCTACATAAACAATAATTTATATTACCCTTTGAACGGTGAGTTGACTATACTGTCGTCAAGTATACAAGACCAAGAGAGCCATCAATAGTATTGCGTCAGGTAGCCTTCGGTTAGAGTTTTGGGTCAGTAACCGAAAATTTGCTGGTTTCGAATCCCCGAACGCCCAGAGCGTACTCTGAACACACTCAGGCACCTCAGACATTAGTCTTGAAATCTTTGGTTGTTTAGTACACGGACTCATGTGAAAACCGTAACAATATGGATGGGGCTAAGGCTTTAGAGGGTGTGAACGATGCTGAATGGGTGTAGACAAATAAGAGCTCTCCAGTAAGTGTACCAAAATATCCAAGGGCCATTTTCTCGAGTATATCAACTTTCAAAGCAGCATTACTTTACATATCGTTCCTCAACTGTAGTGTATGATATACTGTACAATTTTCTAGTTTTGAGTCTTTACTTTTATCTAAAAAACACCATTTCAAATGTTGCTACATAAGACCGAATCGAGCATGAATCGAGAATGTCGGTCATATATCATTCAGTATAGACATTTGTACCCAGGATAAGTTGTGCCAAGGAGACCACTTTTGATGGACAAGATATGTTTTCAAACTGTAATGTTTACATGAATTCAGATTATTTCCAGGGATACACAACGTCCTGAAATATATGTAGATATCTTTGTTAGAAAGAATACTACATTTCCCTTAAAGGAGTGATGCTGAATGTAAAACCTCAACTTACCCCACTCTCCCTTATTGCATCTAGAAATTTAACATAGACAGGAGAAAATACCACACTCAATATTCCCCTCCCTTGATTATTTAAAAAAAAGGGTCAATCTGTGATTTCTACATTCATTTTTATGCTTATAAACTTTCAGGTCCTTAGAAAACTATGCAGTTATTGGTTTTTTATGTATTATTGCTCACGTTGTTAGCCTAGAAAAAAAGTGTTATTACATACAACCGGGAAGAACTATTGGATATAAAAGCGATGTCAACTTACCATCATTATGACCAGGAATACGTCTTTCCCGAAGCGGATCCTTTGTTCGGACCTCCACCCTGGACATGCGATCTTATCCCAGAGGCCAACCCAAAACAACGGAGTGGCCTACTGGTCAGACTCAGAAGGCGAGCACACCATCCACCGCTTCCGAGCATATTACTCTCCAATGTCCAATCTCGAGATAACAAGGTGGACGAAATCAGGGCACGAGTGTAACATTCTCTGTTTCAAGGAAACATGGCTCTCTCGGGATATGTTGTCAGAGTCGGTACAGCCACCCGGTTTCTTCACGCATCATGCCGACAGAAACAAACACCTCTCTGGTAAGAAGAAGGGTGGGGGTGTATGCCTTATGATTAACGACTCATGGTGTAATCACAACAACATACAGGAACTCAAGTCCTTTTGTTCACCCAACCTAGAATTCCTTACAATCAAATGCCGACCGCATTATCTTCCAAGAGAATTCTCTTCAATTACAGTTACAGCCGTGTATATCCCCCCAAGCAGATCCCTCGTTGGACCTGAAAGAACTTCACTGGACTCTATGTAAACTGGAAACCACACATCCTGAGGCTGCATTAATTATAGCTGGGGATTTTAACAAAGCTAACCTAAGAACCATACTTCCTAAATTCTATCAGCATATCGAATGCACTACAAGAGCTGGTAGCTTTCTGGATCATTTCTACTCGAATTTCCACGACGCATAAAAAGTCCTCCCCCGCCCTGCCTTCAGCAAATCTGACCATGACTCCATTTTGTTGCTCCCAGCCTATAGACAGAAACTAAAACAGAAAACACCCGTGCTCAGGTCAATACAACGCTGGTCTGACCAATAGGATTCCACTCTTCAAGATTGCTTCGATCACGTGGACTGGGATATGTTCCGGATAGCCTCAGACAATAACATTGATATATACGCTGATTCGGTGAGCGAATTTATTAGGAAGTGCATCGGAGATGTCATACCCTCTGTGACCATTAAAACCTTCCTTAACCAGAAACCGTGGATTGATGGCAGCATTCATGAAAAACTGAAAGAGCAAACCACTGCTTTTAATCATGGCAAGGCGACCGGAAACAAGACCGAATACAAACAGTGCAGCTATTCCCTCCACAAGGCAATCAAACAAGCAAAGCGTCAGTATAGAGACAAAGTAGAGTCGCAATTCAACGGCCCAAACACGAGACGTATGTGGCAGGGTCTACAGTCAATCATGGATTACAAAAAGAAAACCAGCCCCGTCGCGACACCGACGTTTTGCTCCCAGACAAATTAAACAACTTCTTTGCTCACTTTGAGGACAATACATTGCCACTGACACGGCCTGCTACCAAAGCCAGTGAGCTCTCCTTCTCCTTGACCAACGTGAGTAAAACATTTAAACGTGTTAACCCTCGCAAGGCTGCAGGCCCAGATGGAACTGCACACTGCCCTATCCCATCTGGACAAGAGGAATACCTACGTAAGAATGCTATTCATTGACTACAGCTCAGAATTTAACACCATAGTACCCTCCAAACCGTCAATAAGCTCGAGACCCTGGGTCTCAACCCCGCCCTGTGCAACTGGGTCCTGGACTTTGACGGGCCGCCCCCAGGTGGGGAAGGTAGGAAACAACATCTCCACCCCGCTGATCCTCAACACTGGGGCCCCACAAGGGTGCATTCTCAGCCCTCTCCTGTACTCCCTGTTCACCCATGACTGCGTGGCCATGCACGCCTCCAACTCAATCATCAAGTGTGCAGACGACACTACAGTGGTAGGCTACAGTGGTAGGCCTGATTACCGTCGGAGTGTGGTGTCAGGAAAATAAAGTCACACTCAACGTCAACAAAACAAAGGAGATGATCATGGTCTTCAGGAAACAGCAGAGGGAGCAACACCCCCCCCCCCCCCCCCCCCCCCCCATCCACATCGACGGGACAGTAGTGGAGAAGGTGGAACGTTTTAAATTCCTCAGCGTACACATCACGGACAAACTGAAATGATCCACCCACACAGACAGCTTGGTGAAGAAGGCACATAAGCGCCTCTTCAACCTCAGGAGTCTGAAGAAATTTGTCTTGTTATCTAAAACACACAAACTTTTTCAGATGCACAATCAAGAGCATCCTGTTGGGCTGTATCACTGGTATGGAAATTGCATCACCCTCATCCGCAAGGCTCCCCAGAGGGTAGTGCGGTCTGCACAACGCATCACTGGGGACAAACTACCTGCCCTCCGGGACACCTACAGCACCCGATGTCACAGTAAGGCCAAAAAGATCATCAAGGACAACAACCACCTGAGCCACTGCCTGTTCACCCCGCTATGTTTTATTTATTTACTTATTTCACCTTTATTTAACCAGGTAGGCCAGTTGAGAACAAGTTCTCATTTACAATTGCAACCTGGCCAAGATAAAGCAAAGCAGTGTGACACAAACGACACAGAGTTACACTTGGAATAAACAAACGTACAGTCAATAACACAATAGAAAAGTCTATATACAGTGTGTGCAAATGAAGTAAGATTAGGGAGTTAAGGCAATAAATAAGCCATAGTGGTGAAATAATTACAATTTAGCAATTCAGCACTGGAGTGATAGATGAGCAGAGGATGAATGTGCAAGTGGAGATACTGGGGTGCAACGGAGCAAGAAAATAAAACATCTGGGGATGAGGTAGTTGCGTGGGCTATTGACAGATGGGCTATGTACAGGTGTAATGATCTGTAAGTTGCTCAGCTCTGACAGCTTAAAGTTAGTGAGGGAGATATGACTCTCCAGCTTCGTTCCAGTCATTGGCAGCAGAGAACTGGAAGGAAAGGTGGCCAAAGGAGGAGTTGGCTTTGGGGGTGACCAGTGAAATATACCTGGAATACACGCTGGAGCGCGTGCTCTGGGTGAGTGCTGTTATGGTGACCAGTGAGCTGAGATAAGGCGGGGCTTTACCTAGCAAAGACTTATAGATGACCTGGAGCCAGTGGGGTTGGTGACGAATATGAAGCGAGGGCCTGCCAACGAGAGCATACAGGTTGTAGCAGTGGATAGTATATGGGGCTTTGGGGACAAGAAGAATGGCACTTTGAAAGACTGCATCCAATTTGCTGAGTAGAGTGTTGGAGGCTATTTTGTAAATTACATCGCTAAAGTCAAGGATCGGTAGGATAGTCAGTAGGTATGTTTGGCAGCATGAGTGAAGGATGCTTTGTTGTGAAATAGGAGGCAGATTCTAGATTTAATTTTGGATTGGAGATTCTTGATATGAATCTGGAAGGAGAGTTTACAGTCTAACCAGACACCTTGGTATTTGTAGTTGTCCACATATTGTAAGTCAAAACCGTCCAGAGTAGTGATGTTGGTCGGGCGGGCAGGTGCAGGCAGCGATGGGTTGAAGAGCATGCATTTAGTTTTACTTGTATTTAAGAGCAGTTGGATTCTACGGAAGGAGAGCTGTACTGCATTGAAGCTTGTCTAGAAGTTTGTTAACACAGTGTCCAAAGTAGGGCCAGAAGTGTACAGAATGGTGTCGTCTGCGTAGAGGCGACATCATTGATGCGTACAGAAAAAGAGTCGGCCTGCGAATTGAACCCTGTGGCACCCCCATAGAGACTGCCAGGGGTCTGGACAACAGTGGACAACAGTGTGTCCTATTTGATACACTGAACTATGTCTGAGAAGTAGTTGGTGAACCAGGCGAGGCAGTCATTTGAGAAACCAAGGCTGTTGAGTCTGCCGAGAAGAATGCGGTGATTGACAGAGTCGAAAGCCTTGGCCAGGTCGATGAATACGGCTGCACAGTATTGTCTTTCATCCAGAAGGAGAGGTCAATACAGGTGCATCAAAGCTGGGACCGAGAGGCTGAAAAAAAGCTTCTATCTCAGGGCCATCAGACTGTTAAACAGCCATCTCTAACATAGAGAGGCTGCTGCCAACATACAGACTCAAATCTCTGGCCACTTAAATAAACGGACTTAAAAAAGGTATCACTAGTCACTTTAAATAACGCCACTTTAATAATGTTTACCTATCTTACATTACTCATCTCATATGTATATACTGTATTCTACTGCATCTTCCCTATGCTGCACGCCATCGCTCATCCATATACTTATATGTACATATTCTTATTCATCCCTTTACATTTGTGTGTATTTGTGTGTATAAGGTAGTTGTTGTGAATTTGTTAGATTACTGGTTAGATTTTACTGATTTTACTGATTTTACTCAGAACTAGAAGCACAAGCATTTCGCTACACTCGCATTAACATCTGCTAACCATGTGTATGTGACCAATACAATTTGATTTGGTTACATTTCTCCAGCCTCAACCCTCAGCTGTTTACAGAAACAGTGGTGGGGTGAACCTTTGTAATTGTAAGAAGATTGCCCCTTTAAAGATAGGAATTACCAGGATGATAGGAATTACCAGGATAGGAAATGTTCAAGTGCACTGGAGTGAAAAAACAGTCCAGCATTCCCTGACTCACTGTCAGTTTGAACCTCAACCCACATCCCTAAGCAACTTCTGAAGAAATTCCCCTTTTTTTTGCCATGGCTGAATCAACGAGATATTAGCAAACATGACAGTCATCTTATAAACACAATAAATAACTCACAAGGTTAACTGAATCAAGCTCCCTTTTTTCCTCCTCAATTATTAATGTGACATGATACTGGAGGGGGAACAGTCGCTTTCATCTTAACTTGTTCCACCACATCCTTGGAAAAAAAACCTGTGAACTCAGCCATATATTCTGTGTCTATCAAAGAGTAGGCTGTCAATGGATGCTAAATGACTATTTATACAATAATTCATCCCTATTTGACGATGTCTGAAGACCGGCTATCTGGCACGTGGATGATGTTAACAGCTAAATATATTGATATTGTGACATATGATATCAATGAGATTTTATATATATATATAAAAATGGGAAAATCATTACATCATCTTCTAGAAGGGTCCATAAGTATCAAATAGACTTGTTATAACACTCTGCTTAGGTAAACCGGAGATCTGAGGAGCTCACGTTGATCTTTCTTAATCTTTCAACTCCCAACTTCACATCTATAAATATATGGTTTAAAAAAATATGTTTATTGATCTTTCTTATATCTCTAAGATATAGGACAGACACTTCAGAACAAACTTCCTTTAGATTATGTTTTGAGGACTATCCATTGTTCCATGTAGTGAATCTATTATTCAATGGGTTTGGTAAGGTCAAATAAAATGTTTCATCAAATATCTATTTTTATATACTTCAAGGGGTCTTAAAATTCAAAATCAAATAGCTAAATGATCCTTGGTATGACCTTCTTAAAACAATTCCATATAGCTTAATAGAACCCTGCCATTGTTATACAAAGGGGATCCATACCCCGCTGTCCTTGTCAGGGGAAGTAGTGAAGGAACCCATTGGGGCCCTTGAGAGGTTCTGATGGCCCCTTTGTTCAGGTTAAGTAGTATAGGGCGAGATCAAAAGGTAAGATGCTGTAAAGAGCATGAACACCTTCTTAATTACTCAGAGCAGTTGGCCTTTTAGTGAGCGAGCTCAGTAGAGCTCTACTAATGACAGCACACTCATTATCAGGACCCGGCACAGAACGGGTGACCGTTAAACTGTCTGAAGTAAATCTGTCCTCAGTGGGGACTGACGCAGAGCTGGAACAGGCAAGGAAGCAGACAGCCAAATAAGAAGGATCCACCTTGTCCTCTCTCTGAATGAAGAAATATCTCTGTTCGCTGTTTTGCATTTACCTAAAGTCTCTAAAAGTATATTTTCT
The DNA here is from genome assembly GCF_013265735.2 of Oncorhynchus mykiss. Taxonomy (NCBI): domain Eukaryota; kingdom Metazoa; phylum Chordata; class Actinopteri; order Salmoniformes; family Salmonidae; genus Oncorhynchus; species Oncorhynchus mykiss. Next base: position 25,405,001 of record NC_048583.1, on the reverse strand, counting down.
GATAATTTTCCCTACAAGTAGCTCAATCCCTTTTAACACCATATCTATAACATTCAAATCGAAGAAACAGCGAGTTCTGTTACAGTGTAAGTATTTGGACTCAAATGATATGTATTTCTAGAGCTTCGTTGAAGAGTCTTGTTTTAGCCCAAACACAGTTTTCAGAGGCTCTGACACTAAACTGCTAATTAGCCTGTGGAGGACCTAAAGCAGACTAATCAAGCCAGGCCAGAAAGAGAGCCCCATAATAAGGAGCAGAGGGAAGATGCGACATTAAACACAGACAAACTGAACACTACAGGCACATTGATGGGCTTTCTATTTCAATTGGTGAAGAACACTGTGGTCCTTGGATGGATAATAGAAAACAGTTGCATGGAATGGGATGTTTGGAGCTTTATAGGTTTTTTTCTCTATCTTTTCTTTACTCTGACTTTTTATGGGTCTAGGCCCATGTTACAGTAAAATATATAACAAAAGGACTACATCACCTTACAAAACCATATCAATGACTCATCTTTAAATCCTTTGAAGTCATAAATCGCAATGCAAAGAAAATACAACTGTGGGAAATTCGTGTTTGATTTTCAACGCACATTGTCTGTATTCCACTGGTTTCCATGGCTGCTTAATATAAATCACTGTAAACATTCAGGACCTCTGCTATGTAAGCGTTTCTAGCATTTGAAGATGTTAGGGGCTTAGCCCAAAGCCAGTAGGGGCGTCCGGGGGCATTCTCCCCACAACAAAAAAAAGAAGGTGGCCATGATGGTATGATGGCCAGATTGGGAATTTAGCCAGGACAGCGGGGTTAACACCCCTACTCTTACGATAATTGCCATGGGATCTTTAGTGACCACAGCGAGTCAGGACATCCGTTTAACGTCCCATCCGAAAGACAGCACCCTACACAGGGCAATTACTGCCCTGGGGCATTGGGATATTTATTTTTTTATACCAGAGGAAAAGGTGCCTCCTACTCGCCCTCCAACACCACTTCCAGCAGAATCTGGTCTCCCATCCTGGGACTAACCAGGACCAACCCTGCTTGGCTTCAAAAGCAAGCCAGCAGTGGGATGCAGGGTGGTATGCTGCTTTCTCTTAGTATTCTATGTTGCTGTCTCTTGTCTACCCTCTTCTGTTGCTGTCTCTTAGTATGACATGTTGCTGTCTCTTAGTATTACATGTTGCTGTCTCTTGTCTACCCTCTTCTGTTGCGGTCTCTTAGTATATTACATGTTGCTGTCTCTTAGTATTACATGTTGCTGTCTCTTAGTATTACATGTTGCTGTCTCTTGTCTACTATCCTCTCTCGTCCTGTCCTGGTTGTAAAAAGTAAGTAAAGTAAAATGAAAAGTACATTTTATTTTTATTTAGTAATTTCACACGCTTTTTTTACGTCACCTGCAAATTTTTTGTAAACCGTGTTTTACTTTTTCACTGTCTGTATTTCACCTCTTATAATTTGTGCAAATAAATAAAGCTACACTGAATATAAATATAAACGCAACATGTAAAGTGTTTCATGAGCTGAAATAAAATATCCCAGAAATGTTCCATACAAACAAAAAACGTATTAGTCTCAAATTCTATGCACAAATTGTTTACATCCCGGTTAGTGAGAATTTTTCCTTTGCCAAGATAATCCATCCACCTGACAGGTGTGGCATATCAAGAAGCTGATTAAACAGCATGATCATTACACAGGTGCAGCTTGTGCTGGGACAATAAAAGGCCACTCTAAAATGTGTAGTTTAGTCACAAAACACAATGCCACAGATGTATCAAGTTTTGAGGGAGCGTGCAATTGGCATGCTGACTGAAGGAATGTCCACCAGAGCTGTTGCCAGAGAATTGAATGTTCATGTCTCTACCATAAGCTGCCTCCAACGTCCTTTTAGAATATTTGGCAATACGCCCAACCGACATAACAACCGCAGACCATGTGTATGGCATTGTGTGGCCGAGCGGTTTTCTGATGTCAACGTTGTGAACAGAGACAGATGTCTCTCTCCATCATATACTACTCTTCTGCAGTTGTCTCTGTGTCTTGTCTGGTGTCTCGCTCTATCATCTACTCTCCTGTTGTTGTCTCTGTGTCTTGTCTGGTGTCCCGCTCTATCGTCTACTCTTCTGTTGCTGTCTCTGTGTCTTGTCTGGTGTCTCTCCCCATCATATCCTACACTTCTGTTGCTGTCTCTGTGTCTTGTCTGGTGTGTTTCTTTAGTTTTGCAATTCAATACGGTCAAGGGGATACTGAAGTAACTCAACTTGTTTTGGGCCTGTGACTGGGTCACCTAAATCATCCTCTTCCCTACCATTGGCCCCTGGCTGCTGCTGTTCTAAGAGCTCACTGGCCTACTGTTCTCATCTGCCCTCCTCATTGGCTCATCTGTAAGGTAGCAAGGTAGAGGTGCATTAGTTCGTTTTAAAGGGCAACTACACTTCTTGATTTGGCCTCGTTTTAGATTTGGTTCATTAAGAAATGCTAGCGGACATGACTGAACTCCAACGTGAGTTGTTTCGGGGTGTGGTTTGATGTGGGTGTCTTGTGTGTGTGTGTGTGTGTGTGTGTGTGTGTGTTTGCAGGTGGAAAGACTTAGTCAAATTATTTAGCCAATTAGCTTCAGCCAGCTGGTGTGCAACCTGATTTTGACTTTAGATAGCCTAACAAAAGGTTTGAGGCTGGATGAAAATCCTCCAGTGCTGAAGCCCACGCCTAATGATGCCACTGCCAATAATGTTTTCAATTTGGACTTTTTCTTTCAAAAGCAGCTCAAACATCGAACATGTAAGAATTAACTACAACTATTGAATTCTGCCATGCTGATACAGTGAACTGTGAATTATAGGGAAATAATGCACACTCTAGAATGCCCTTCAAGCCAATCAGAAATGAGCATTGAACAATTCCATGGTAAAGTACTGTAAAGCCTCTGAACCAAAGCTTAGTCTACACTATTTTGGAATATATTTCTTCGCTTAAAAATCGAATAAAAACCTAAAGGAAAGAAGTGAAAGTAGTAGATAAGCCAGTTTTATGTGTATTTCTGTTCTGTGTTTCAGCTTTGAAGTTTATATTGTACAGTTACACATTTACCATTAAATTACAACTATAAATATAATGAACAAAAATAAAATTGCAACATGCAACAATTTCAACGATTACGATTATATAATAAGGATATCCGTTAATTGTAATAATTGGGAGCCAGGCCCAACCACTAGGGAGCCAGGCCCAGCCAATCAGAATGAGTTTTTCCCCACAAAAGGGCTTTATTACAGACAGAAATGCTCCTCAGTTTTATCAGCTGTCCAGGTGGCTGGTCTCAGAAGATTCCGCAGGTGAAGAAGCCGGATGTGGAGGTCCTGGGCTGGCGTGGTTACACATGGTTGTGAGGCCCGTTGGACGAACTGCCAAATTCTCTAAAACGACGTTGGAGGTGGCTTATGGTAAATAAATTAACATGAAATTCTCTGGCAACAGCTCTGGTGGACATTCCTGCAGTCAGCATTATAATTGAACGCTCCCTCAAAACTTGAGACATCTGTGGCATTGTTGTGTGTGACAAAACTGCACATTTTAGAGTGGCCTTATTGTCCCCAGTACACGGTGCACCTGTGTTATAATCATGTGGTTTAATCAGCTTCTTGATATGCCACACCTGTCAGGTGGATGGATTATCTTGGCAAAGGAGAAACGCTCACTAACAGGGATGTAAACAAAATTTCAGCAAAATATTTGAGAGAAATAAGCTCTTTGTGCGTATGGAACATTCCTGGTATCTTTTATTTCAGCTTATGAAACATGGGACCAACACTTTACATGTTGTGTTTATATTTTTGTTCAGTATACATGAATGGCTGTCCTAGAATACATTATTTTCCTGGGAGCAGAGGACAAAACAGCTAAACTTCAAGATGAAACCTGTACCACACTGAACTGAAGCAGATAGACCTCATTAGTTACCAGTATACATATGTAGTATACTGTATAACTGAAGGAGATAGACCTCATTAGTTACCAGTATACATATGTAGTATACTGTATAACTGAAGCAGTTAGACCTCATTAGTTACCGGTATACATATGTAGTATACTGTATAACTGAAGGAGATAGACCTCATTAGTTACCGGTATACATATGTAGTATACTGTATAACTGAAGGAGATAGACCTCATTAGTTACCAGTATACATATGTAGTATACTGTATAACTGAAGGAAATAGACCTCATTAGTTACCCGTATGCATATGTTGTATACTGTATAAGTGAAGCAGTTAGACCTCATTAGTTACCAGTACACATATGTAGTATACTGTATAACTGAAGCAGATAGACCTCATTAGTTACCAGTACACATATGTAGTATACTGTATAACTGAAGCAGTTAGACCTCATTAGTTACCGGTATACATATGTAGTATACTGTATAACTGAAGGAAATAGACCTCATTAGTTACCAGTATACATATGTAGTATACTGTATAACTGAAGGAGATAGACCTCATTAGTTACCAGTATACATATGTAGTATACTGTATAACTGAAGGAGATAGACCTCATTAGTTACCAGTATACATATGTAGTATACTGTATAACTGAAGGAGATAGACCTCATTAGTTACCAGTATACATATGTAGTATACTGTATAACTGAAGGAAATAGACCTCATTAGTTACCCGTATGCATATGTTGTATACTGTATAAGTGAAGCAGTTAGACCTCATTAGTTACCAGTACACATATGTAGTATACTGTATAACTGAAGCAGATAGACCTCATTAGTTACCAGTAGACATATGTAGTATACTGTATAACTGAAGGAGATAGACCTCATTAGTTACAAGTATACATATGTAGTATACTGTATAACTGAAGGAGATACACCTCATTAGTTACCAGTGTACATATGTAGTATACTTTATAACTGAAGGAGCGATAGGGGCAGAAGAAGAGTCCTATGAGTGACAAATGGAGACCAAGAACACTCTTCTCTGAGAGAGTCTTCAGCGTTGATGGCTCAGGTGGTAGTCAGGCATTTATAAATTAAGACGGAGCCCGGCTGTGTAGCAAGCACAAAGAGGCATAGCACTGGTGTGGTGTCAGGGACCGCATCAGGGAAGTTAATTGGCTTTAGAGTGACTAAGGAAGGGCAAGCGGCTCAATATGGGACTGTATAGAGGTGCTTCATCAACCCCTCACCTACACAGTCATCATAACAGTGTACCGGGACTAGTAGCGGTTGCTGTCAGCAAGGAGTGGCTACTGTGTACTACTGTATAAAATGAAAGCCAATTGAGATCACAGAAAGGAAGACGTTTTGATGAATACAGTATTTCTAAGAAGAAGAAAGTGTACATCTGTGTTCATACATGTGTATCCACTTGATGTAAGGCCCCACAGAGGAACAATGTTTGCGCACAACGTTTACAGAGTCACTTGCTCTTCTTGCCATGTCATGCCTTCAGCTCCTATTGACATGAAATGACTTAATAGGAAGAGAGACGCACATATGAACGCCAAAGCTCTCAGCCGTTCCCAATCTGTTGTTGGCTGGTACATACAATAATACTACATTCTCAGAAATAAAGAACCTAAAAGGGTTCTAGAACCTATCTAGAACCTAAAAGGGTTCTTCGGCTGTCCACATAGGTAAACCTTTTGAATAACCCTTTTGGGTTCCATGCAGAAGCCCTTCCACGGAGGGTACTACATGGAAAAGGGTTCTACCTAAAAACCAAATATGGTTCCAACTGGAAACAAAAAGGGCTCCCCTATGTGGACAGCCAAAAAAAACTTTTGGAACCCTTGTTTCTAAGTGTGTACCGTTCCCCAAACCCTATCTGTCTTAATTATATCTGTGTCCTAGTTTAGTGGCATTGGCTTTGTGTGCTGTGGGGAACGAGTGCATGTGAACGAAGCGAAACAAAGAGAGAAGGCAAGAGAGAAAAAAAAGACAAGGAGAGAAAGAACGAGGGAGAAAAAAAGGCGAAAGAGAGAAAGAAAGAGAGAGGAAGAGGAGAGAGATGGGAGAGAGTGAGAGAAGGAAATGTAGAGCCAAAAGAAGAAGAAAGAGAAAACGCAAGAAAAATAGTGAGAAGGAAAGGTATAGAGAAAGCAAAGTTAGAAAGAGGGAGCTTGAGAGAAAGCGAACGGGAAGGTGAGCGAGAGACAGTAGGGGAGCGCCACAGCAACCATCTCTCAATCTGTCCGCCCCTCGATTGATGGTCTCTTTTCTACACTAATTAACTGCTTTCCAAAAGTCCTGCTGCCTTTATTTTCCCAAAACCCTTTCTCACTGCACTGCCACACACAATGGCAGGACAATGGCGATGGGAGCAAAAACACACGTCGCTGCAGCAAAGTCAGCAGGCTGTTGTGGTGTATAGAGGGAAGTTGGGAGACAGAGACAAACACATACAGCATGCTTGTTGGTGGAGGTGTTGTAAGCAATCCAATGCTGTAACAATGCCAGTTTATTGATGACTTAAGCTTACAAATTAAACCAGGAAATAGATCGGGATAATATAAAGTACCTGTCAAAAGTTTGGACACACATACTCATTCAAATGTTTTTCTTTTTTTTTACTACTTTATACATTGTAGAATAATAGTGAAGACATCAACATGATGAAATAACACATATGGAATCATGCAGTAACCAAAAAAGTGTTAAACGAATTCAAATATATTTTACATTTTAGATTCTTCAAGTAGCCTTTGCCTTGATGACAGATTTGCACACTCTTGGCATTCTTTCAACCAGCTTCATGAGCTAGTCACCTGGAATGCAATTCAATTAACAGGTGTGCCTTTATAAAATTTGTGGAATGTCTTTCCTACTTAATGCGTTTGAGCAGTTGTGTTGTGACAAAGTAGGGGTGGTATACACCCCTACCTTGGTAAAAGACCAAGTCCATATTATGGCAAGAACAGCTCAAGTAAGCAAAGAGAAAGGACAGTCCATCATTACTTTAATTACTGTACCTTGAATGTCCTTGAGCCATTTTGCCACAACTTTGGAAGTATGCTTGGGGTCATTGTCCATTTGGAAGACCCATTTGCGACCAAGCTTTAACATGTCTTGAGATGTTGCTTCAATATATCCACATAATATTCCATCCTAATGATGCCATCTATTTTGTGAAGCGCGCCAGTCCCTCCTGCAGCAAAGCACCCCCACAAGATGATGCTGCCACCTCCGTGATTCACGATTGGGATGGTGTTCTTCGGCTTGCAAGCCTCTCCCTTTTTCCTCCAAACATAACGATGGTCATTCTGACCAAACAGTTCTATTTTGGCCAAACAGTTCTATTTTTGTTTCATCAGAGAAGAGTACATTTCTCCAAAAAGTACGATCTTTGTCCCCATGTGCAGTTGCAAACCGTAGTCTGGCTTTTTTATGGTGGTTTTTTAGCAGTAGCTTCTTCCTTGCTGAGCGGCCTTTCAGGTTATGTCGATATAGGACTCGTTTCACTGTGGATATAGATACTTTTGTACCTGTTTCCTCCAGCATCTTCACAGGGTATTTTGCTGTTGTTCTGGGATTGATTTGCACTTTTCGCAAAGTATGTTCATCTCTAGGAGACAGAACGCGTCTCCTTCGTGAGCGATATGATGGCTGCGTGGTCCCATGGTGTTTATACTTGCCTACTATTGTTTGTACAGATGAATGTAGTACCATCAGGCATTTGGAAATTGCTCCCAAGGATGAATCAGACTTCTGGAGGTCTACAATTTTTTTCTCTGAGGTCTTGGCTGATTTCTTTTGATTTTCCCATGAAAAGAGGCACTGAGTTTGAAGGTAGGCCTTGAAATACATCCACAGGTGCACCTACAATTGACTCTAATGATGTCAAATGATATCCATCAGAAGCTTCTATAGCCATGACATAATTTTCTGGAATTTTCCAAGCTGTTTAAAGGCACAGTCAATTTAGTGTATGTGAAATAATCTGTCTGTCAACAATTGTTGGAGAATGACTTCTGTCATGCACAAAGTAGATGTCCTAACCGACTTGCCAAAACTATAGTATGTTCACAAGAAATTTGTGGAGTGGTTGAAAAATGACTCCAACCTCAGTGTATGTAAATGTCTGACTTCAACTGTACATTGTATGTATGGGAAATTGTTGAGTGAAAACAAGAGAGGCTTCGACTGCATCAACAATATGGTTTAACAACATATTTCAACAATGTGTTTGTGTCATCTGTAAATTCATTTCCACAGTTTAAGCAATGGTGGAGGGAGTGGGAGGTGTGGAGGGGGGGATTCAATCGATGTTATTCGTAATTATAATCAATGTGTAATTCTGTGAATGTCACTCGGAATTCATCTGGCCGGTATTGACATCGGTGATCGCTTTCAGAGAGTTTGCTCAAATTAATTTCATGCCGCCCCATGCCATCGTGGCGGCTTCAATCCCATTTAAACAAATGAACTGAAGCGAAACAACCACAGCTAGAGACTGACAAAAAAAACAACCGAACCCCACAAAAACACCTCATTATCCGACAGAGAGCAGCCTTTCAAACTGGGACGAGGAGCGACTGGTGAAATCTGATAACACTTTTGAGTTCAGAGTCACATCAGCTTAATCTATTTCAGTCAGAGAAAGAAGAGTTTCAAACACAGGCATTCACACAACGCGTACATATACATTCACACACATAAACACAAGACTAAATGTACACACACTGGTGATTAGAAATGATCTAAAATCACTTTATGGCAGGGTGGACAGAGATATCGATATGCCATGTTTATGGACCCAGACATCTCATCATTTCTCTACGTTCTCTACTTCCTAGAAACACTGTGGTGATGGATGGAGGAACTTGCAGCCTCACAGAGAAGGGACCATTCTAACTGCTCCAAGGTCACCTTGCCACCGCAAACAAATGGCTGTTTAATATTTTCTACATAGGGCCAATTCAATATGGTTGGAGAACGGCCATTTTAATGAGCGTGACAGCTGACACTTTATCGTAGAAGATAACAGAGGACAAAGAGAGCATTAACGACCTAAGATTTTAGACGAAATCTGGACACTTTGCACAAACGTGCACACGCACACACACACACACACACACACACCATATATAACATATTACGCCACTGACAAAAAGAGGCCCTGCTTGGTCGATTGGAATAAATGAAAACTCTCATCGATCTATTAAGCCATATATATTTTTGAGAGAGGGGTTCTGACATCCCTCAATGCACCTTGGCTCTTTCTCCCTTACTCAAATCATAAAGGAAAATAAAATAGTCAACAATTCCAATCTCCATCTCTGTCTCCCACCCTCCCCTCTCTCTGTTGGGTGGAGCCCATAACACTCATCATGAATAAGATGCCCAGTCATAATTCCTGCTCCTATTCAAATCCATTTCCTGCTTTTCTCCGGGCCTGTCAGACGAGGTCATTGCTTGCGTATCACACCTCTTCATCTTTTGTCAGGGTCCATCATAAGGCCCCGACAGCCGCAAGATGGATATGAAGCCAAACGAGGGATCCATCTCCATCTCTCAACTCTTCCATCTCTCTATCCCTCCATCCTTCAGCCAAACGGCCCTATTCATTCAGATGTGCTCAGACAGCTAGAGCTAACGGAGATCTTAGATGAAGCATAAACACACACACACACACAGAGAGACAGAGAGACAGAGAGACAGAGAGAGAGAGAGAGAGAAAGAGAGAGAAAGAGAGAGAGAGAGAGAAAGAGAGAGAGAGAGAGAGAGAATATAAATAGATACCAGAAAGATGGAGGAAGAGAAAGAGAGCGAGACATATCCATCCCTGCAGCTTGTTTTTGTTTATTTGCTTATTATATTATTTATTCCAAACACAGAACTATGAAAAAAACACCCTAAGGCAAATTTTGTAAGAAGTACTATTTCATATTAACCTTAAATTGATTCTCCCACCCTATACGTGGAATTAATCTACGTTTTTACATATCATGTATCCCCCCCCATCTTTAAAGGAGTTTAACTCTGTAATCATGGTCTAAACGGAGAACCAGAGAAGAGGGAGAGAGAGAGAGGAGTGAAAGAGAGAGAGAGAGGAGAGGACATGGGGAAGAGGAAGAGAGAGGAGTTTCCCAGAAATCCTGTTTCTCGGAAGAGGAAATTACAGCCATCTTACAATATCTGTCTGGTCCCAATGGGAACTCAACACACAAACGGAGAGTCCAGACACCTCAAATTACCTCTCAGCGAGAGAGAGGAAGAGAGAGGAGAGAGAAAGCGCTATTGAACCCACAACCTTGCCATTTCCAGTGCCACACGCTTACCAACTAGACCTAAGGCAGCAACACACGCACAGTCTCCACAACTTCCCTGCCAGTTCGTTCCCTCTCTAATGTACTGGCATTAATTTACAGCAAGATCATTTAACAGGCAATGGAGCTGCTAACAACTCTTTTATTAGTATAGCTCAATCAACGTGACTGCCTAGCCTGGTGTACTGTAGCTAGCTACTATAGCTATGTAGGGACTGGGTACACATGACTGATGTGTCTGGTAATGCAGGGGAAGACACATCTCCTGTTGTTGGACTGTCGGATGATGCAACTTCTCTTGTCAATAGACACCGCAACAACAGACCGCTTGTGTGTGTCAGGAAGAGATGGGTAGATGTGTGTTTGTCTACTGTACATGTGCTCGCACACATTCGGGCCTGCATGCGTCTGTGTACTGTACATTCGTCATGTGACATTCCCTTTAAGTGTCATAGTTTGTCATGTATGGCCTTCCAAGAAAGTATGGCCTCCATTATGCAAAACCATTTCTGAGAACGAGAGGAAGATGGACAGAGAGAGAGAGAGAGAGAAGGAATGAGAATCTGTGCTTGTTGTTTTCCCCCACAGAGGAACGACAGATTCTAAGTGGAGTCGCCAGAAGGTAAAGTAATGATGGTGGGATCTGAAATAGACATAGCGCCTTGCAGGTTTGTACACAGGCAGGCAGGCACACATACACACAAACTGCATTCTTATCAAACACAACAAAGAATCTAAGTGATTAAACGATGAAAACTCTAATGCCATTAAATATTTGCGTGTATGTGCATGCATGCGGTGTGTGTGTGTGTGTGGTAGTGTGCAGGTTTCTGAGTGTTTTTTTTGTCCTATCTATTAACAATGCCAGTGTGACCTTTGAGGGGTAAATGATAACAAGCCAAGCTACTAATTTAATTACATTCATTGAATAATGAGACTTGTCAACGGGCCTGAGGCCTTGGTTAGCTCTCACAACAACAGCCCAGGAACAGGAGTCCTTGAAATAAAATGTGTATTGTGATTTTTACAAAGAAAGTGTGTGGTTGCGAGTGCATGTGTGCATCCGTGCCTCCTTGTGCGTGTGTGTATGTATGTGTGTAGCCCCGACACCTCTGGTTCCAGGTCAAACCAGGGTGAATAAGCTGGCCCTGGGTCTACAACCCCACACCTCTTAGATTAGCAGCAGCGCTACAATAGCAGGATTAATCATAGCCCACAGAATAAAGCCAATGGAGAAACCTGCTAGCTAATCCTCCACTGGAATGTTCAATCCAAAGGCTCATTTAAAAAGGGAAAGTAAATAGGTTAACCACCTATCCATCGCTTACGACTTTCTCTCACATAAAAATACCAATCAATCCAAATGTCGTCATACTTTTATGAGGAAACCTTTGCAGTACATTTACAAATTAAATCCAAAAAGGACAAGAGAAAAGATAAGAAAGAAAAATAAATCTAAATGTGGAATCATTTCAGTCAATCCAGTGGAATTCTGGGAGAATTACTCAGATCTGTCGAAGCTTGTGGGAGAGGGGAGCTTGTTTGATTTCTCTCCAGCTGTTCTCTGGTTCTGTTTCCCAGTCCTACCTCTAACAGAATGATACTGTAATGCCACCTGGTGGTGAAACATTGTGGCTGCGCAGTAAAAAAAAAATGGCCTCTTAAAATCATTGGGAGCATTTTGAGTTGTAATTATGAAAGAAAGAACAGTTAATTGGCTCACTAGGCCCCCATTAGTCACTGTCAGAGGCATTCAGATCAATGGTTCAGCCCAGCCAAACACACACACCCATGC